>NC_092699.1:38323925-38429507 GCF_964275005.1 Diadema setosum | reverse complement strand
TAACCCTAACCCTAACCCTAACCCTAACCCTAACCCTAACCCTAACCCTAACCCTAACCCTAACCCTAACCTAACCCTAACCCTAACCCTAACCCTAACCCTAACCCTAACCCTAACCCTAACCCTAACCCTAACCTAACCCTAACCCTAACCCTAACCCTAACCCTAACCCTAACCCTAACCCTAACCCTAACCCTAACCCTAACCCTAACCCTAACCCTAACCCTAACCCTAACCCTAACCCTAACCCCTAAACCCTAAACCCTAACCCCTAACCCTAACCCTAGCAGGTGTACTACCTATACACGAAATTTGGGTTCTTAACTAGCACTTTTAATACTTGGCAAATGCCCTAACTCTAACCCTAACCCTAACCCTAACCCTAACCCTCTAACCCTAACCCTAACCCTAACCCTAACCTAACCCTAACCCTAACCCTAACCCTAACCAACTCTAACCCTAACCCTAAACCCTAATCCTTTCCTTAACCACCAGAAGACTCATATTTTTATACTTTTTTAGAATAAGCCAAAACATTGAACATGCATTGACTTTTTAAAAAAAAAAACCTTAGACCCCAACCGTGGGAGGGGATATCTCCCCCCGACCTTCTGTCACTTTTGTCATTCAGATAACACTGAAAGTTCCAATAAATATCACACCTCTCTGCCTTAACATTCTGCTAGTATAATGCCACTCTTGAGTCAAGATATGAATTAATCATATGCAGCATTTCTTTTTCTTTCTTTTTTTGGAAAGCGGATTAGAGTGGAAATTAGAGTGAAAATAAATATATACATCATAATCCATCTTGAATGATGAGAAACGGGTCTTCAGAGTTTGAAGTCTCCTGTCTCCAGTCTTAAAGGGTGTGTACAGTTCTGGTCGAGGTGAGGATTTAGCTTTTAACGTTTTGCGAGATATTCAGAAATCACTCTATGAGATGTCAAAGAGCATGCAGTTCTAAGGGGTATCAAAAGTTTATTCGATGAAAATCGGTTTTGAAATTGCTGAGATATCCAAAAACAAGGTGAAACAAAGAGATCCTAATAAAGTTGTGGCATGTCGCCTTTTATTATTAGCACTTCTTTGGATATCTCAGCCATTTAAAACCAATTTTCATCAAATAAACGTTGAATCCTTCTTAAAATTACATGCTCTTTCATATTTCATAAGAGGCTTTTCATTATCTCACTTAGGAATGTTCAAAACATGAATTCCCACCTCAACCAGTACTGTACAGTCCCTTTAAAACTGACTAGTACGACAAAGTAAAGTTGTAACTTGTTGAGAATAAATAGACTTGCAGCTCCACACAATGACACCTTCAGCAGTATGCATTGCATGGAGTTCTCTGCCATCACCATTCATAGTGCTGATGAAAGGGATCCCATACAAAGTATTTTGGAGGAACTCGAGTACTACGCTCTTAGGCTACCGTCACAACCCCCTAAATCAGCCTGCTCGGCGACCGGTCGGCGAGATTTTAACCAAAACCGGTCGGACAACGACCGGTGACCGACCAGTGACCGCGACCAGGCGCCACTGATTTTTAGGGCATCGGTCAGTCGCCGCTGAAGTTTTAAGCCTGAGTTAAAATTTCAGCGGCGACCGACCAGTTTTCACTCGCTGCCCAAAACACGCTCGGTGTCCGAGCGGGAACCGCCGCCAGGCACTGACCTAATCGAGCGGTCGCTGCAGACCGATTTAGGGAACAAAAATAATGGAGAAAAAAAAAATGAAAAGAGCACAGAAGAAAACTAACAGAAAAAATCGAGCAGTCGCTGTCGAGCGATTTAGGGACTAAAAATGTTAAGATAAAAATGACAGAACCACTGAAGGAAACCGGAGACTGGATGGAAAGGATAATATAGCGCAATTTGGAAGAAGCAGGAGGAGGGATAAGAGGCAAGGAAACCCCATCAACATCGCAGCATCTCAACATGTCGGCAACCAACATGAGGGACATGGGAGTCAGAGGTAACCACTTTGGGGCAAAAGAGATGGAAACTAAAAGTTAGTGTTGATATGATGACGTAGTAAAATATGGTTTGGTTACCGTGTCCTTCACTAAAGGCATATTGATTAAATAAGAAATAAATGACAAGAGATTGGGAGAATGGGACTAGAAAAATACTGTAAAATATAGAAGGAAGCAAGATATTTTGGAAAAATCTAATTTATTCCAATCTTTGTTCCATCTTGGGTGTTCCTCCCTTTTGTTTTATTTCCTTTTTTCTAGTTATCTGTGGTATCACATAGCTGAGGTTTGTTAGTTGATAATATTATTTTTTAACTCTTAGGTCTTTTGCCTCGAGTTTTATCTTAATTAGTCAATTAATTAATACATCACACATCACATTGGTACATTAATAAACAGGTAGCTCGTGAGAAATTTCCGGCAGAGACCGCCGGGTGGCCGTGGGTACGCCTACGGGTCACCGGTAGATGACCTAGCGATCACCCGTCGGTCTCTGAGCGATTTCGTAAAAATCGGCCGGTGGCCGGTGGGAGATCGTCCAGTTGCCGATGGGGTATTGATCGGTGACTGCTCGGACTCTGCGCGTTGCAGATCCCAATATTTCGCCAAAATTTTACTGAAAATCGATCGGTGACCGACGGGAAATCGACAGGGCACTGCTCGGCCATAGCTAGGGTTTTACAGCCTGCGCAGCATCCCGATTCTCCAAAAACTGCTGAGCGGTGCAAAAATTTCAGCAGCGACCGAGCAGGCTACAAATCGTCGGTCGCCGCTCTGAGTTGTGACTGTAGCCTAACTCTGGTAGGCCTACATCTATAAATATACTGTGTTTAGCTACAGTCATGGAAGAACGGCTGGACAGGACTTCTCGGATGGCTACCTTTTGCTCCCTTGCATAGATTTGAACACATGATTTGTTTTTACTCAACCATACATGACTAAACTGACGATACAATTAGAGTCTCATTGAAGAAACCAGTGACACATAAGGATTAGGAATTAGTTACCATGTCAGATTGTTCACCAGTTTTTCTCTTTTCTCTTGGTGTTTTTTTTTTATGCCTCCGCCACGAAGTGGTGCCGGAGGCATTATGTTTTCGGGTTGTCCGTCCGTCCGTCCGTCCGTCCTTTCGTCCGTAATGAATTTTGTGGACAAGGTAACTATCAAAACCTGTTGAGGTATCCTAATGAAACTTGGCATGTAATGTGTATTAGGGGGTGAAGTTGTGCCTATCAACTTTTGGGTGCACATGCTCAAGGTCAAAGGTCAAGGTCAAATACATAAAATTTCACTATTTCCACCATATCTATATGCAATGCCTGAAGATATTTTTTTGAAACTTAGTGTATACATGTATTACCCAATTAAGATTCTCTGGTGAAAGTTTGGGTCATGAGGTCAAAGGTCAAAAGGTCAAGTAAAAATATTAAAACTTCTTTTTTTTCTCCGTACCTTGGAAAATTGTTCAAGGTATCTTCATGAAACATAGTATATACATGTACTGACTGGCAGTGATTATCTAGAGAATGTAGGGTTCAATAGGGTCAGGGGTCAAAGGTCAAGTGCAATGCTTCAAAATTTTACTATTTCCCTCATGTTTATGCAATGCCAGCAGGATTATTATCTTCTTTTTTTTTACACTTGGTGTATGCATGTGTAACCTAATAGAAATTCTCTGGAAAGTTTTTTTTTTTCCTTTCTCTTTTTTTTTTTTTTTGCCTCAAAGGTCAAAAGCTCAAAGATCAAGTGAAAGTGCTGAACTAACTTTTCCCTCCATATCTTGGAAGTGGCTGAAGTTATCATGAAACTTACTACATATTTATGCATGTTCTACCTGAAAGTGATTATCTTATGAATTTTAGGGTCAAAGGCCAGATGAAAATGGTAACAATTTACTATTCAGTACAAAAATTGCACTTTTTCTCCATACCGGTACCTTGAAAATTACTCAATGCATAAATGTATGAATGGGTCAAAGTCAAGTTAAAGTCCTTAAATCCCCAAATACATGCTCTCCTATTCATCCAACTAAACTCAGGTCAAGGAAGGTGAACATTCAACACATTTGTGACAAACTTGTCATTTCAATATTTTGCCAATTTTTTGAAAATGTAATCACACATTGTCCTCATGTACTATCTAGACCTATTAGGGGAATCATGCATTATGGCGGAGGCATACCAGTCGCAAAGCGATATTTCTAGTGTTGTTCTAGTTTAATGAGTTTGTCACTTCGTTGTACGCTTGTCTAGAATTGGGTTAAGGGAGAACTGACTGATTGGAAAGCACAAAAATTCAAAATACACGTATCAATTTCAGATCACATTGATTAGAGAGTTCATGCCCAGAATTCTACAAACCTTTCTAATAGAATGAATAAATATCAGCAATAACTGACATGACTAAGCTATAGGCCTAGTAATAAATCTATGAATACGTTTTGATGAGCTGATGCACCAAATTGGTACTCCGAAGGTTATGACTGTAGTACAGTCTGCCATGTCGAAATATTCGGACCCGTGAGATCTTCGAGCCAAAATTGATTTCTTTCTTTTTTTTTAGCTACCTTGGTCAATTTGGGGGTACTCATAGTGTGACCCCCTAAACCTGTATTCCCTTATCATATCTTATATGATGGACAACAAGGAGGAGACCATCCCCGGTAGCAAAGCATTCTACTCAATCTTACTGTAGTATGTGATGTGAGGGGATGACCGACTTGGGGAATTATGGGTAAACGTCCTGGTCTACCTTCTCGTGGTGGGGGTTGTGACCCAACTGACCTGTGCAGTTGGTGACGAACAGACCAGGGTGGCTAGGAGAGGAATGTCTCACCCGCGTAGCTAACTCTTGAGCGAAACTGCATCATGATGGAACAAAATACTGGCACCAGGGTCCCAGCCCCTGCTTCTATATTATACTAACCAGCCATCTCGCCAAACGAACCTACATCCTGTAGAGAAGAATGACGCATCACATCTCAATCTAACTAGAAGACCAATGGGTACTACTAGGCTGAGCCATGCAAATAGCAGGCCACCGATTAGACGATATGATGCTGATAAATCGAGAGGCAAGAAGGCGCTACTAACGACGAAAAAGAAAATTGGAATCGGGACATGGAATGTACGGACACTCCATTAACAAGGAAATCTCGAAATCCTGCTTAACCAGATGAAGAAGTTTGACTGGGAAGTCCTCGGCATTTCAGAAACTCACTGGACAGACTCTGGCGAGTTCATACACCAGGGATACAAAATCCTGTGTTCAAGCAACAAATCGGTCCACAGGCAAGGGGTAGCTCTCATACTCAACAAAACAGCCCAAGGTGCTTTACTAGGCTACAGCCCCGTCTCACAAAGGATCATGTCAGCGAGATTTCAGATGAAAGCTGGGGCCATAACCATTATACAGGTGTATGCCCCAAATACAGCTGATCCGGAAGGTGAAGTAGATGAATTTTATGACCAACTGCAAACCGTAGTCAACAAAACAAACAAGAATGACCTGCTCATTGTAATGGGAGATCTAAATGCCAAAGTAGGAAGTGATAGAACAAACTGGGAGAATGTATTAGGCAACTACGGCTATGGCTCCCAAAACGGACGAGGAGAAAAGCTACTCAATTTCTGTGCTGCAAATAATTTGTCAGTCACCAACACCATGTTCAAACAGAGAAAACAGAATCGACAGTGGACCTGGGAATCTCCAGACCAGAAGACGCACAATATGATAGACTACATCCCGATCAATGAAAAGTACAAGCACATGTGTCACAAATGCTAGAAGCTTCCCAAGTGCAGACGTGGGATCTGATCACCAACTAATGCTGGCAAACCTACGACTGAAATTCAAAATAAATAAGAAAATTAATTACCCAAAACATTATGATGTCTTCAGACTGAAAGATCCACAGGTCAGGGCCAACTATGAAGTGGAAATTGGAGGAAGATTCGCCCCTCTGCTAGACATGCCAGACACTGACACACAAACTGTGTGGGAAGAAGTAAAGACAGCATTTGCCGAGACCTCAGAAAAGATCTTGGGGAACAGGAAAGCTAATAAAAGTAAACCATGGATCAGTGAAGAAGTTATTAATCTGTCAAATGAACGTAGCAAAGTGAAGCAAGCTAAATCACATGATTCATTAAAAAAGAGTAGATATAATTTTTTGAATCGTGAAATTAAGAGGAAATTAAAAGGATGTAAAGACACCTGGCTCAAAAGCTTGTGTGCAAAAGTGGACAAGGCTCACCAGGCAGCAAAATCAAAGGAGGTCTACTCAACGATAAAGATCATTACCAACAAAGCATCTATCAAAATGCAAACAATAAAAGATAGGAATGGAGAAATTTTGACAGAACTCAAAGAGGCCAAAACTAGATGGAAAGAAAGCTTTGAGGATCTGTACAATAATCAAAACCCAGTTGACGAGGACACAGCAAGCTGTATACCCCAAATGCAGAACACATACGAAGAACCTAATATTACGAGGGAAGAGATTGCGAGTGCTATCAAGAGATTAGCTGATGGAAAGGCAACCGGATTTGATGGCATTTCAGCTGAAGAGATAAAAGCTGCTGGAGATGCCGGGATAGACGTCTTGCATCAACTATGCCAAAAGATATGGCAAAATGAGTCCTTCCCAGATGATTGGGGAAAGGCAATTATAACCCCCATCTATAAGAAAAAAGACAAACTTGATTGTCGTAACTACAGAGGAATTAGTCTTCTCAGCCATGCTGGCAAAATATTAGCCCTTGTCATTCAGAGACGCATTCTAGATAGAACAGAACAAGTTTTGTCAGAATCACAGGCAGGTTTCCGACCAGGAAGATCAACAGTAGGCCAACTCTTTACTCTACGACAAATCATTGAGAAATATATGGAAAGAAAAAGAGGACTATTCTTATGTTATGTAGACTTTGAAAAGGCCTTCGACTCTATCTGGCAAGAGGCTTTGTGGAAAGCACTCGACTTCTTTGGATTTTCTAGAAAAATCATCAATATTTTGAAAGCACTTTACCAGAAATCACAAAGTGCAGTTAGGGTAAATGGCGACCTAACAGATTGGTTCAAGGTAACAGTGGGAGTAAGACAAGGATGTGTAATCTCACCACAACTATTTAACATCCTACTTGAACTTGTTATGCAATACGCCCTCCACGACATCAAAATTGGAGCTAATATCAAAGGACAAGTCATCAACAACCTATGCTATGCAGATGACATTGCTTTGATAGCAGAAAGTGAAGAAGACCTCCAAACTCTTGTTGACAAGGTACTTCTCAGCAGCTCCTCCTTGGGTCTGAAGATAAATATCAGGAAGACAGAGGTGCAGTATATCAGCAAAGAGCCCAAACAAATACACATCAGTATAGAAGATAAAGAGCTGACTCAAGTGGAAAATTTCACCTACCTAGGTGGAATTATTAGTCAAGATGGATCCAACGCTCCGGAAATCAAAAACAGGATTGGAAAAGCCATGGGGGCAGTCCAGAAACTTCACACCATATGGAGCTCAACAAATATTAAGTCATCAACAAAGACCGAATTATACAGGGCACTAATTCTCCCTATATTACTATATGGAGCAGAGACATGGACACTCAGGAAAGAAGATGAAAACCCCCTGATGACTTTTGAAATGACATGCCTGCGGAAAATATGTGGCGTAACACGAATTGATAGAATAAGGAACACCACAATAAGGAACCAATTGAATGCAACAAGAACAGTATTAAATAGAATCTCCCAAAGAAGACTACCATATTTTGGACATCTCATACGTATGCCGGTAACACGCCTTCCTAAATTAGCTATGGAGGGAAGAATTTCTGGTAAGAGACCACAGGGAAGACCACCCAAGAGATGGACAGACTGTGTAAAAACAGACTGTATAGGAGCAAAAACATATGCTCACTAGTAGAAGCCAGTCATCTAGCCAGCAACCGCCAAGAATGGCAGGACATCATGAAGCGGATGCCACCACTCAACCCTTTGTTGGAGTGAAAGGCATAGGTCAAGGTAGGTCAAGGTCATAGTGTGAGGATCATAGAAGATTTAAATTTGATACAAAAAGCATGTTTATGATATCCGACATTCTGTTACACCATATTTGATACTTTAGATAGTTTTGATACAATTCAAAATTGCCGTCATTACTAGATATAATATTTTACCCATATCTAAGGTTGTAAGCATTATGGAAAGTATAAATTTGGGCAAAAACCATGCTTGTGATGTCAGACATGATAATATATACATTTATTTTATAAATTATGGATCATTTTCGTTGGCGGCCATCTTGAAATCCAAAATGGCCACCAAAACAAAAGTAATTTGGACTTTATCTCATATATCGTATACATTGTGTAAGGTTCATTTTTAGGGCAAAGAGCATGCGTATGCTATCAGACATTCTGAAACACTTCTGAGACAGCTGAAACATTTCTGAAACGATGGTTTATTTTGTTATTGAAAGTGGACAATCTATATGGTATATTTTAATTGCAATAGCTGAATGTCTGTCCTTTCTTTATACTATCCAAGAGATTAATATATTTTAATTCTCTTATATAGATATAGTAAAGAATATGAAAAATGCCTTTTCATCTCTTTCCAGAATATCCCCCATGAAAGTTTCCGAAAGCTGATTGCCAAACAGCTTGCTTCGTTCATAAACACCACATTCATTAGCTTCAAGGCAGTAACAAGTTTTGAGATTACCTTCATGTAATGGTCTTCTAAATTGTGGAGGAATTCTGAGGCATGCAAAGGGCCACAGAACTGAGCTATTATTGCTCCTTTGTTGTTTTAGAATCATTGGCTGTACAGCAGTAAGCATCTTGGAATTCTAGATAATTGAAGATGACCCAATCAAGGGCAATCAGGAACAAGACTATTCATTCCTTATTCATTCTGTATTATTCCAGAAATATATATAGTATCTAGCAAATCTTGTTTCAGTTTGTGGCCAACAAAAAGCTTGTGAATGGGATGCCTGGTAGGGTGGCCACGGCATTTCTTGCCATTGCGATACTTTTCCTTGTTTGTCTTCATTCTCTCGAGGTAGCATCAAGTTTTGAAGATCACCTTCAAGTGTATCAATGCTTGCTTTTGTACAAATATTTTACTGACTGGGATTAAATATAATCATTAACCAGGTTCCACGATGCAAAATAATGTGTTCCCTGAGAGGTAAAAAACAAACCGCTTTAGCGCGCAGTTCGCGAACCGCATATACCTGCCTGGCTATATGGGATGTAACACTTACACGCTTGCCCACATGTTTGGGACAGTGGTATGCCACCCCCCCCCCCCCCCACACACACACACACACACACACCCATCCGCAGTTTTTGCCCCTTAGCATGACTTGATGACGTCATTGGAACTTCGTCCTTACATTTTGAATTTATGGCCACCATTTTAGATTGAGAGATGGCTGTCATTCTGCTTGACCTCGAAATGAATTCGGTCCATCTAGAACAATTTTTGCAAATTCATTGTTGTAAGGTGCTTACAACAGTTTATATATGTTTTCTATGGCAGCCATCTTGAATTTCACCACATTTCACCACAAGCATGTGCATTCTTGAAAATGTGATGCTTCTGCAATAATTGCATTGGCCATTTTGGATTGAAGATGGCAGCCTATACAAACTGTACAAAACAATCCACAATATCAGAAAAAGAGATACAGAGTGTCTGACATCACAACGATGCATTTTTGCACCAAATTTGAAGCTTCTACAATACTCACTTTATGAGATATTGGTCAAATTACAATTCGCTATGAAGGTCATTTTGAAATTCAAGATGGCAGCCTATAATTGTGTCAAAAAATCCACAATATCGGAAAAAGATATATCAGAGTATCTGACATCACACTCATGCATTTTGCATCAAATTTGAAGCTTCTACAATGCTCACTTTATTAAATATGTGTCGAAATACAGTTTGCTATGGAGGCCATTTGAAATTCAAAATGGTTTGAAAAAATGGAACCAAAGTTGTTGTTTGTTTGTTTTTGTTTGTATTTTTGATTCAGCACCCCCAAATTTACAAAGTTAGCCTTTAAAAAAAAAAAAAAATCAATTTTGGCACAAAAATCTCACGGGATTACAAAGTAGCCTTTACTACTTGTTGAGAATAGACATGCAGTCCCACATAACGACACCTTTAGCAGCACACGTGGGTTTTTTCTGTCATCACCATTCATTTTGCTGATGGTAGGGAAATCCCTATTAAATACAAACCATTTTGAAAGAACTTGAGTGTAACTATGTCCTTATTCTTATACAGTGATGTTCTTATTCTTATACAGTGATTTGCTAGAATTGCTGAAATAGGAGCTTGGAAGTGCTGGAAGGCTCCTATTGCTTCCTTTCATAGTTTGAATACACAATTTGTTCTTACCTAAACAGGCACGCATTTTTAAGGTGATGATAGATTCTCGTGAAAGTTAAGCAGTGACCCAAACGTATCAACAATCATAAACTTCTCAGTTGTGAAAACTTCCTACCCTGAAACTGCACTCACAAGGCAACAGCTCGACTGTAAAGTACGCACAAAAACTAGGATAAATCGCAGCAGCGTAACGCATTTTACCTGCAATGAAATGCAGGTGATCAATAATTTTTTACCATTATTACATTTACAAGTATCGTATTTATCATTTCCCCAACCATTTTTACTTATGGACCAAGATCTGAATGTTTCTTGCCACTTTACATATCATATCACTTTATTCTGATTTTATCGGGGTACAAAGGAACCCTTACCAAATTTAATAACTTTAGCTCACAATAGCCACAGAATCTCTCGTTGAACGATCCTCAATGTGCAAGGTTACTCACCTCTCATATAATACCTGCAGAAGTCTCTTTTGACAAGGAGTGATACTTTAGGTCCATCGCAATGTTTGGGACTTTAGACTTATAGAACTTCATTTTGAGTGCAGCACTGACAGCCGATCCGTTCAGTGCGCACGCGCAACGTATCCCACGAGGCTTTGCGGAGGCTATAGTTTACATAGAGATGTGGTAAATTATCGTAATATTTGTCTGCGTACAGACCGACAATTACAATTTGCAGTAGATTACCATTCAACCTGTCTTACAATATTTTAAAATTGAAAAGTTATAGTTGTAATATACTGGTGAAGTTACAACAATTGTTTTACAGGGTATACAAGTGAATTTATGGCGTACATAATATAGGCCTACAGCCACAACACAAAGATGAATCTTTGTGTGCGTGGGTATAGATACTCTCTTTCATAAGGGTCAAGGGGTCACCATTGTTATGGCAATCTCTGTCGTTATCCATGAAAGGGCATTTTTTTGTTATTCCACTCGTTGTTGTTCCCTCCAATGCAAACTGCAGTCGCAATTCACAGTTATCGGTGCATGAACCGTATTGGCATAGAGACGGGTCTATCTGATATGATTCTTTTCTTCCACCTTATTTGATGATAAAAAGTGCATTCCTACCAATGACGGTCGCCCACCACTTCACCCATTTTTTCATCGCAATGCAATATTATGTACAATGGCATATACATCGATGCGGATCAAGTGACTTCATTCCGGTGTAAGCTCTACGTATACCTCAGCACTACCATCACTAGTATACAGTGTGTAGGCCCTACTGGTAATTTTGGTCTGGTTCATCCCGTCTGGAATTTTGCACGGAACATTAACTACAGGAGCTGACAGGAGCTAAAGGTATGTGACTGTTTAACCTAGCTTTATAGTATATCGGCAATGCATTATAGAGTTAAGATACTAAATACAGTTACGACCTCAAATACCTGACGTTTTAGAGTATAGAGTACATACATCCCTTATATTCTCACACAAGTTAAGTTCTCGACGATGAACTTACATTGATCACATAACATAATAGCTGCAATAATGAATTTAGGGCCCACATGAAATAAAAAATGTCATGAAATCAAACATGACACTTCTTGATATTCAAGGTAACAGAAATGTATTTTCTAACGTGCAGACTTCTCAAAGATGCCACTGCGAACAAACAACGCCCATTATAAGGTATGAAATAATAACCAATCCACAACGCGCTTGCCTCTCCTTAATGTACATACAATGATTGCACGTACGCCTAGGCCCTGGGGGCCGTTAGGTAAGTTTTTACATGATCATGTTTTCAAAATCTAAACAAGGGACGGCCTTTATTTAAGGTATATTACATAAGGACATAATAATTTCAAACGATCTCTGCATGCAAAATTTGATCATGCCTATGTTATACACACCCTGCATTGAAATTAGATGAAAAAAAAAACGCTTTTTCACTCCTCTGACTCAGAGCAAAATGAAAATTCTTTCATTGCATCAAAACCATTAGTCTTGAGTTAATGATGGGTATGTGGGTGAAAAAAAAAATTATCTATGGCATCTTTTGGCGGGAGTATCACTATCTGATCATGGAGCTACAAGAATATGTTTATCAAGCACACAAAGTTGTTTAACACCCCATGTGCCACGGTCGCACACCCGACTCAGTCAGCGGCGTCCCAAATTCGCATATTTTGCTCAATAATGCACAAACCCACCTAAACCGATCAAATCGCCAAATGCCTCACCCTTGGGCAATTTTAATTATTCAAAATGGCGTCCAACGTGGCCGCCGCGCAGCCGTAAATCAAGGAAAATGCATGTAATCGTGTGTTTTAAGTGCTTATTATGCTGATGTTTGGATTGGAGCATTTGTCCAAAGGTCCTACAACTTGAATAAAATATTTTGACAATAGTTGCAAGACAGTTGCTATGGTTAAAGTTAAATAGTTAGCTTAAAATCCCAAAAATACACAAAACCAGCACAAAAATGACACGGAATCGGGTTTGTGTGTGCGATTGTTGCATGAGGGATATGTTGACCCGAAATTGGCAGAAAATAATCGAAATTATTTTATTTTAAAGACCTTAGTAGATGGTTGCTATGGATACTTGCTCTTTCGCTGGTTGCAGACATTCTGATATGTAACATACGAATGTAATGTAAATAGTCCTAGGATGTATGTGAGTAACCTGTGTATATAGGAATCTTATCAATTTGTAAAAGAAACTGAGTACATGGTGGCCATGGGAACGTGTTTTTGGGTACATGTTACAATGAGCTAGAGTATCATCTGAAGTGATAATTGCCTGGAATGTCTTCAAATGTAGTAAATTCTATACATTTACTGGTACCTAAGAACATAAAGAAAATCCTACGCAGTAAAGTACTCTATAGTTGCCATGGAAGTTGATTTTCCATACAAATATTCAAGATGAAAATCTCAGGGTCATTTTAAAATCGAAGTAATTATCAAGAAAATGTGATTTTTAACTAGATGTAGCAATGTACTTAACTATGAACATAAAGTGGTACCATAAAGTCCATAATGTATAAGATTACACACAAGAATTGGTATCTGGAAACATCTAAACAACGCTGAAAAGCTTCCTCTTAACATGCTCTTAACAACAGTAGACAGTGTCAGTTTTGGTCCCCGCTTCAGCTTAAAGTGTACCCAAGGCCTGAATCAAGGAGCTTCGAACACATTATAGTAGCAGCATCTGAGTTAGCATTCGTTATGTAGTTCTGCTCCCTGAAGGTAAATGTTTGGATAAGTACAATTTTGAATCACATCATTTCTCAAAATGATTCTGTTGTTAATCTAGTTATTATATTTTCTAGCTCGACCAAAATCTCAAGAATCAACAATAAAATTGTATTATTTCTATACCAAGGCTTCGTCATTTTAATTGCGGTTGGATGCGGTTAACAATGTGTGTTTGAAGAAATAGATTATCACTAATTTCAGATCTGCAGTAGATCAAATTGTTCCAGCAGATTTTATTGAGCAAAGTCAACAACAGTAAACTAATTCATTTGTACACTGTATGCAACCATTTCCACATCAAAAAAGTAAAATACCATTCAGAAATAGTAGATGTTGTACATGGTTTTATATTGATCATCGGAATTAATGTGGTATTAATCATCGGGATATAGAAATAAATCCTGAGCATAAGAGTCGGTTTATGTCATCAAAAGATATTACACAAAGGGTGTTGATGTTGTGCCATGTAACTTTATGTCGAACAACTTCGTTACAGTGTATATTATGGGACTGTCCTTGAAAATGACATTGAGCAGTTACCATGACAACCAGGACACACCATCTTCATATAACAGAGGGAGGCAAGCGCGCCGGAACACTCAGGGTTTTGTTTTGTTGTTTGTTTGTTTGTTTGCTTGCTTGTTGTTGTTGTTGGGGTGTTTTTTTGTTTGTTTGTTTTTTTTTTTTGGGGGGGTGCAAAATCTCTCGGAGGGCACATTTATGTGAGGATGTGATGAGATTCTCTGCGTGGGAGCGAAGCAACCGAGCGGGGGAGGGTGTAGGAGGGGGAGACCCCCTCCCACGGTAGCGACTTTTGAAGAAAAAAAAAACAGAGTATAAAAGTCGCGTTGATAAAGCATTTTACACAAACTTTCTAGGGAATTAAACATAGTTAAAAACAATCACTGCGAAGGACTATGATTTTAACATAACGGGGGTACATTGTTGTGACGGTGTGAGATCCTCGGCGATGGAGCAAAGCGACCGAGCGGGGGAGGGTGTGGGAGGGAAATACCCCCTCCCACGGTAAGGACTTTTTGTAGAAGCAGAGAATAAAAGTCGCTGTTATAGAACATTTTAAATCAGATTTCTAGGGAATTAAACATAGCCAAAAAAAATCATTGCGAAGGACTATGGTCATAACTATAGGCCTAATTACTTGTAGGGCGAGCGAGCGACTTTCACTTTGCCATTTGTCTGAAAGGTACTCATCGCACTGTTCGAGCAATGAAAATTATTCTTATGTTACTAGAAAGCATAGAAATGAAGATAAAATGAAAGGTTTACTACAGGTGTGTTTCAGGGGGCACACTCGAGGACGCGAAACTACCATCTATTATATACACTAAGGTTACTCATAAGTAAATATTAGTGTATAGATAATGTATTATATCAGTGTAGAAATTGACAATCTTAGACAAGAAAAGTGCCGTTATTGTTCATTTTGGTCTTTAATTAATAATTGATTCATTATTTGTTACACAGAGGGCAGGGGGGGGGGGGCAAAAACTCGATTATCCCCCCCCCCCCCCCCCCGCTTCCGGCGCTCTTGGAGGGAGGTACCGGTACATGGTACCCATGTAGGCATATGTCAAGTAAAGAACCCATGTAGTCATATTATGTGGAGTAAAGACCTGAAATATGATATGTCACATTTTCACATCATTGCTATACTACAGTTCAGTCCTTAGGCTTTTATTTACAATTTAATTTAAGTCTAGGTTGCTATGGCAACGATAAATAAAGTAGGCTAGATTAAAAGGAGTTTCATTAGGATTTTCTTTGTAAGGGGTATGCAGGTTATTGATATTTTGTGCACGTCGAACGATTAACAAGCATTTTTGCGTGTATTCTGAATAATTTTCTGATTTTTCAGGGTCTGTTCAAATAAGTTGATGGTTACCATGGCAACCAGATTCTGCTCGGCAACTTAAGACATAATACTGATATTACTGGTCTTTTTGAAATACTACTGTTTCATTGACAAAAATATGAGATATATCCATTTTTCTGGCTTTCAGGCTTCGTGTCAGCCATTTTGGACGCCATTTTGAATAATTAAAATTGCCCAAGGGTGAGAGCTCCACACCCACCTGAATATCATTGTAGAGACCCCAAAGATGAATAATCAACAAAGAAAAAAACTATATCAGAGAAAAGGTACTTAGCCCCCTCAGCTGCCAGACTATATCCATCTATGTGTAATATTCTATCAGAGTATTAGGGAGTAACTGAAGAGTTTTATCGCAAAACGTGACAAGCATCAAATCCAACATTTCTGAGATACTCTTAACTAAACAAAAGCTGTTGAATAGCTCCATATGGATCTGATATCGGTTGAAAAAAAAAATTACTTCCATTAAGAAGAGTTTAACATTGAGGTTGTTGGTTGTTTTTTGTTTTTGTTTTTTTATTCAGCACCCCAAATTGACCAAGTAAACAGGAAAAATCAATTTTGGCACGAAAATCTCATGGGATCCAATATTTCGACATAGCACACTGTACTACTACCACATTTATGTGCAGCAAAGAAAACTCTATATAATAGGCAGATGTAACTTGACTGAATTTCTTATAGTCTGTAGAGTTCCGCAACTGTGTATTGCTAAGTTTTTGAACTCACTCTTTGTGAGTGCTCTGACATGGCCGCTACCGTGTGATGGCTGTGGCTCACCAGTGGTTGTAGTGAAGCGTCGGGTAAGTGGTTCAGCGTACTCCCGCACAACAGTGACATGAGAGTTGTGATGGCAAGCAGTTGGCAAGAAGACATTTCGAACATGAGATAATGTACATCAAATGTGGCACAGTTTATAAACAAAGTCTAATAAATTCTGTTACTTCAGTAAACTAAAATCGTGAAACAAATGGGTGGAATAGGCTGAAAAAAAAAAATCCCTCACGGAGCGATGAAGGCGTCAGCTCATGCCAGCGCTGCCCCCTTACGTGAATTAATTTATGTATGCATATAATAATAACACACCGTTATGGTGAATATGGTTTTTATTACATTGTGTAGTTATTTGTGTAATGATTACATAATGATAGTTTTTTAAAGAATAGTTTGTTTTATACATAAAATCAACCAGCATAATTATAATCACTCTTGGTGTGTAGGTCTTCACTGTGTATCAGTATCTATTTACACATACATTAGTATTCATTTCATACACATGCGGATGCAGGTAATAGCATGCGCATACAAATGCACTGATAATCATTATACATTACACCTCTGTGCGCATGCTCAGGGCACGTCAAGCATGCTATCGTGTAGCATGTAATTATGTGGGTGTGTGTCTGTTGTATACGGGTATCTTATGTGTATACTTGCATGTTCGGATAAGTATAATATTCGTATGTGTATGCCTTTGTGTGCAATATGTATCCTCAAACACACTCACGCACACACATAGTATGTGTGTGCGTGAGTTTGTTTATGCAGATAAGGTATAGTGGGTATACTGTATGTGAATGTTTACATGTGTGTATGTATCAGAACGAACACATGTATACACGCATTATTATAATTATTGATGAGTGTGTGCGAGTACAAATGTGTATAGATTGAAATGCTCATGGCCTGCGTACTCTTGTTTGTGTGCCCGTGGGTGTGCATATAGCTGCGGGTACATACAATATTATTACAGTAAAATGTTGTACCACAACATGAAATGAATGGATTTTATTACGGATATTCACTATGTCCATTATGTGATTATGTGCTTGTTTTTTACTTTTTATTTTTAAGGGGTTATTGCAAGTGTTTTTAATGTAACATGCATTATTTGAGGTTAATATTTATATTGAAGATGAATCTGAAATATTTTTAAAGATACGATTTTAAACTATAGCTTTGTTTATAATCGATACAACATACTCAATTTTTCAAATTCATTAAATTCTTCCGTCGAGATGTTTTCATTGCAACTGATTGACAAATTGCCCTACATCGACGTAAATAAGCACTAAATTGATCAGTGTTTTAGTAGTAGCCATGATAAAAAATCATGGGCGTACATACTCGAGCAGGATTCGAACCTACGACCTCCTGATCATTCAAATTTAATGAATTTGAATAACAAAGCAGTACCCGCTGCATGCTATAAGGATTAGAACCAACACTTGCTGTCGGGCGAAAGCTCGGTGGTCTAGTGGAGATGACGCCTGTCCGGTGATCAGGAGGTCGTAGGTTCGAATCCTGCTCGAGTATGTACGCCCATGATTTTTTATCATGGCTACTACTAAAACACTGATCAATTCAGTGCTTATTTACGTCGATGTAGGGCAATTTGTCAATCAGTTGCAATACTCAATTTTTTTGCCGATTTTATGTACCTCCGTCATTAACCTTTTATTCATGCGCGTGTGTATGTGTGCATGCGCGCGCGCTCATTTGTGTGTGAGTGTGTGTGTGTGTGTGTGTGTGTGAGTCTCGTGTTAGGGTTAGGGTTGGGTTAGGGTTGATTGTTGCCGTCTTAGTATGTATTCTTTATACCATGAAGTAAATTTACAAGTTTTTAGAGTTTTATCAAATAATGATATAATATGGACTGGCCTTGAGGGAGATACGACATTTATTGCCCGAACTAGAATTGTATTGCCCGAGGGCAATTTGACTATTCTAGTGAGGGCAATCAATGTCGTATCCCCGAGAGTAAACAGTCCATATTATTATAATTATGTATTGCTTTAATACAATAATGGCATTTTATATTATGTTGTATACACGGCTGTATGTAACTTCGCAATTCAGCCACTTGGCTGCCATGGCAGTTCTATGAATAAACCAGATTGAAATGAATTGACTTGAATAGAATTGAATTGAAGAAAAATAGATTTATCTAA
Source organism: Diadema setosum (assembly GCF_964275005.1). Classification (NCBI taxonomy): domain Eukaryota; kingdom Metazoa; phylum Echinodermata; class Echinoidea; order Diadematoida; family Diadematidae; genus Diadema; species Diadema setosum. The sequence goes on along the minus strand of NC_092699.1, from coordinate 38,411,042 downwards.
TAATTTATGTTTCAACTGGAGATAACTCACTGGTACACGTGTGTATGAAATTGCCCAGTTTGGTGCATTAACGAATATTGTTCCAACGGGAGCACTGGCATGTTTTCTCAACGTACCAATCAAATCCATTGTTTTCATGTGAAATATATCTGCTAGTTATAAAAGGTTATTAAAGTTATAACAGGCTTAAAAGAACCCAGTTTGTTCGGGTGCACGTCACGAGACCGACACCCACGAGTCATACAGGCCACAAGTCATACAGCTCACAAGTCACACAGCCCACGAGTTATACGGCTCACAAGTCATACAGCCCACTAGTTATACAGCCCACGAGTTCGACACTGAGTAAATTAAGCCCATGAGTTCGACATCAAGTAGAATAAGCCCACGAGTTGTACAGCCCATGTGTTCGACACTACGCACAAAAGGCTCATGAGACCGACACTAAGCAAAGAAAGCCCACGAGACCGACACTACGCTTGAAAAGCCCACGAGACCGACAGGATGAACAGCGCCACCTATAGACTATTAATCGTATAGGGTGTCCAGATAATGGCGTAAAGAAGGTATAAGAGATGGAAAAGGAGAGTTGCTAGGGTGTTACCTCGTCAATTGCCCTCCCTCACACCCTGAACGGTTCAAGATCTTTAATTGTGTTTGCTTATGTGAGTGTTCGTGAAAAATAAACAAAACTCAGTAAAAGTGAGTGAGATGTTTCAACATTACTTTCGAAAATGCCAAAACACCCTCGTTTCCCTATTTGAAAAGCCCATACCAGTATACACCTACTTAGAAAAAAAAAAGTAATAAAATGATGTGGAGATTCAGATCAACCAACTAGAAAAAATACCCAGGTATGAAATGAACTTCACTGCAAGAAAATTATTCACAAAATGGTCAGTGTTGTAGTGCACACCTGCTTCACATGATATGGGGGTAGTCATCTGCAAAGGCGTTGAAATGATATAAATTCACAGAAAATAATGTAATCGTCAATTAGGGCAGCGTTAAAAAATTAGGAAACTGAAGATGCATCCATGAAAACAACTTTTTTATTTCATGGAAAATGCACCGTTTTGAGAAGAATAATTTTACAAACACAAGCCAGTGAAATCGAGGTGAAAGACTGCGATAAAAGCCGTTGAATTTTATACATCATAGTTAAAGAGAACATTACAAATCAAACTCTCAGCAGGCGGGTATAAGCAGGCAGATAGGATATCTAATAAGGCCTACTTGTGAAGCGAGAAAGAAAAAGGCGAAAAAGCTTAGATCCTGTCCACCGTCTAATTAGAAATTAGGAAAGCCTATTAAATATAGCACGGTGGCATCTAAAACTAAACCATTCACCGTTCTTGTCCTATATTATTTTTTCATACTTTTTTTTGGGGGGGGGTGGTGGTCCCATGAAGAGCACATTTTTTTTTTTTTTTAAAGAATAAATGGTAGCAATGTCGCTCCCCGTAGCGAGAGAACTGCCCCCTAAAAGCCACACGTCTACAAATACATACTTAATGTTGTTGATATGTAGATGGCGCTGCTATTAGTTAGTTACAATCTCTCGCTCGACAGCGTAACGAAATTGCACCCGCCAGTATGTAATTTTCCCCTTAATGGAACACCCTGTACAGGTAAATATTTGTACTTGACATGTAGATGGGGCTGTTCATCCTGTCGGTCTCGTGAGCCTTCTTTGCCTAGTGTCGGTCTCGTGAGCTTTCTTTGCCTAGTGTCGGTCTCGTGAGCCTTCTTTGCCTTGTGTCGGTCTCGTGAGCCTCTTTTGCGTACTGTCGGTCTCGTGAGCCTTAATTGTCTAGTGTCGGTCTCGCGGGTTTTCTTTGCTGAGTGTCGGTCTCGTCAGCCTTTTGTGCTTAGTGTCGAACTCATGGGCTGTATGACTCGTGAGCCGTATAACTCATGGGCTGTATGACTCATGAACCTATTTTTTATTTTAGTCTCGTGGACCGTATGACTCGTGGGTGTCGGTCTCGTGGGATGACCCCGTTTGTTCCAGTTGTTTCTACTGGAATCAACCAGTTGATGTTTTAGTAAGCCAGTTTATGCTATTTCTTCCATAAAGTAAATCATCAACTGATATATCTGCCAGTGTCTCCAGTCGATTCCATTTTGTCAAAGGGCCAGGTTTGGTCCAGTTGTTTCTATTGGCATCAACTGGTATCTTCTAGTGTTCCACTTTATAGAATTGTTTAACCCTATAAACCCAAGCTATTTTGACCCCTGCCAGGCCCAAGGGGGGCACATTGTGCCCCCCCCCCTATATAACTTCTTTATTATATGATGTATGACCGTCATATTTGGCACCATTTGAAATTTTTCAAGGTCATCCACTGAGGGCGCTGTTTACCAAAATATAAAGAAATACATAGGAAATAAGCTAAAATCATGTTTTTTTTTCTGTTTATTTCTTTATCCCCATTTTTTTTTATATCAATCATTTTCATATCTACCACAAAGGAAAAGCAAGTCAGCCTTCACTGTTTGTTATGGTTGAAATTTCTCAAGGTCAACACATGGGGGCGCTATTCATTACAAAATAAAGAAATACATAAAACCTATAATGTATTGCTTGGAATGAATACATATATTGGTATTGCATTTCATATTTCCAAAATATTGTAATTTTGAGTTTGCAGATTGATAATATGATAAACAAATGATATTACAGGCACAGCTTGTGTGAAAATAACACAAAACAAAAGGGTAGTCTATGGAAAATGCTGTATTTTCAATTATTTTTATTATATCTATTGTTTGATGCCTATGTCGTATAGAAAATAAAGGAAATAATAAGAAAACCATTTCAGGTAATTCACAACCATAATTCCTTCACCCTTTGGTTCTTCAGCAAATTACAGCCAAGAAAAACCCCATTTCATCCATTATTATACTGTTAACTGAAATTGGAACAGAAAATCATGCAAAATCTGACGAACATGGTTGTCAGTTTATGGTTGCCATGGCAACCAGCAATATCGGACATAGCTAAATTATATATCAAAATGTGCGCAATAAGATTTTAGGAAAAGTCACCAAATTTGGTTGAAATCGGGTAAAGGGTATAGGAGCGGCAAAACGAAAATATGGTAGGGGGCACAATGTGCCCCCCCCCCCTTGGGCTTTATAGGGTTAAGAGAGGATTCACCTGATAAGTCTGCCAGTTTTGTACAACTAGCGTGAATTTGCTCAGTTTGGACCATTTGTTCCATCTGTAGTCAACTGGTATGCTTTCTTAGTGTGCCAGTCACATCCATTGTTTTCCAGCGAATCAACGGTTACTGAGACAGTTTGTAATGTCCAATGGTTTCCTACTGGTATAAAATTGTCCAGTTTTATTCCATTTGCTTCAACTGAAATTGACTGGTGTATTTCAGAGCGTACCAAGTCATTCCGTAGCTTTCAACTGGTATAAGTAGTAATAACATGGTTGTGCTGTGGCAGTAATGGTTATAATATGGTATCACCATGGTTATTCTGTAATGGTACCTGTAGTAATACCATAGAATTGTTATACAATGAATGCCATGGGATAACATAGTGTTTATTTTGGGAGTTAACTATTAACTTATGATTTATTACAGGATGGCTACAGTACACTCAGATGACGTTGATTCCCTTCTGAGAGCCATCGCCAAAGATATCTCAGACAATGAAGCCATCGATGCCCTTGGGAGTGAGTTGGGCTTCTCTATTGCAGAAGTACAGAACTTCATCAAAACCAACTGTCTCTACCACAAGATAACGAACGATGGAACTATCAATATGCTTCGTAAGTGGCGTGAGAGGGTGAGCCCGTCTTCACTTCGATCAGACCTTAAAGGAGTTCTGATAAGAGCCAAGCTTGTCTGGATTGCTGACACGCATCTACCTTTGGGTATGCCATTGTATTATTATACCAATAGATTGACAGTTTGCACTAGCCCAACTTCGTCAAGTCCTATAGCAGGTACAAATACAACATATTTTTTCCCATTATTCTTTGTTTCATACTACACGTTGTCATTTCTATTCAGATTGAATTAAACAAATGTATAAGGAAATATGAATAACGTGAAGAACCCACTAAAAAACTGGATTTGGAATTTTTCAACACTTACAAATTAGGTGATCCGATCTATTCCAAGGTGGCATCTGAGCAAAAGTTTGTTAATCTATGAAATGATTCTGCGACATGGTCTATACGTGTGCAAAATATGTCAAAGATAGGACAAGTAGTTACCAAGATACAGGACAAAGAAACATTTATGACCTTTGACACTAATGTACCTACAAAAGACATTTGCACAGCCAAAATGGCGTCCGACCAAAGCGTCGTTATTTTACAAACTGATCCATCTATCGAGGTTCATGTGTGTGCAAAATATGACGGTGATACCGTATACACTTATGAGATTACAAAAATGAAGTATATTTGACCTTTGACCCCACTTTACACAGCCAAGATGACATCTGAGCAAAAAGTTGTTATCTTGTGAAATGATTCTTGCAACATGTTCCTTACGTGTGCAAAATGTGGGAAAGAAAGGACATGTATTTATTAAGATACAGGATTAAACACTTTTGACCTTTGACCCTAATTTACCTACCAAAGATGGTGTCGGAGGAAGTAGTTGTTATTTTATGAAATGATGTTCGTGACATGAACTAAACATGTGCAAAATATGGAGTTGATAGTCTGTGTTGTTGTTGATCTATTGCACAGAACGTGGAAGAAAGAAAGAAAAATAAAGAAAAAGGTATTGTATGAAAATTTGAAAGAGAAGCATTAAAAAAAAAAATCAGAAATAGATATAGTTAGGAATGGAGAATAACACTAACTAAAGAAAAAGAAAAAAGTGTTTGTTGTTTGTTTGTTTTTTGAAAAGCAAAAAGCAGGGGTGAGGCTCGAACCTGGGACCTTTAGATTAAAAGTCCGATTCGCTCTGCACTGACCTATTTCATCTCCCATAGGCTCTGCGTATTAAGCAAAATGACGCTACAGCGAAGCCAAGTGCCAATTTTAACCAAGTTTTTCGGCGTAATCTCGACGTCGCATGAAAAAAAAAAAATGGAGGTACACTTACGATAGCCAAAAGTCTCAGCTACAACATATTAAAATCTGGTAGAAATTCACCTTAAATTAAGTGAGCTAGTGCTCGAAAAAGACAGGCATGTCAATTTTCATTTCCAGAAAAACTGCACTCCCATAGAGATAACACGTAAACTGGTCAAATTTGACAAGGTTACTTTCAATCCATTTTTTCGAGGTGATGCCGTCATTCAATCAAAATTTTGATTACGCACTTATAAAAAAAAAGCATTAGATAAGCTAAAACATACTAAAATCTGGGTGAACATCGGAAAAGGGTAAGTGAGATACGCACGAGTGAACTTGAAATTTGATGACGTCATTTTAAAAATTTCCTTTTTTATTTTATTAAGAAATTTGATATCTTTTAATCATTTTTCCAGCATCGCCAACCCATGGAATTACATGATTGTACAACTCATCAGCTTTTAGAATATGTAAAAAGATGGGGGGTCAACGTCCATCCTGACGAGTAAAATCAGAGTTAGAATTGGCGGTTTTTTGGCATAGTTGCACTGTATATTGCCATTGACGCGCGCGCGGAATTTCAACTTTGACAGGCCCGTATGACGTCATATTGAGTCGAATTGACTTTTTAAACTTGGTAGAATTATTTCTTGACATTTCAAACATCCGATCCATGTGAAAAAACGGGAAATTTCTATTGCATGTGAGCTGCGCGTGCGTAATATGCGCGCGCGCGTACGCTTCGGTCCATTTTTTTTTTCAATTTTTTGAAAAATGCTCCAAATGATCTGACACGTGTGCAAACAATTTTTTTAGCTTGATTGGAGCATGTCAACATTTCAACGCGCGCCTACACGTACGTTTTAAGTGTTAAGATGAATTTTGAGAATATGTGAGTAGAAAGAGCTTGACTTGAACTATATGAGACGTAAATTTCATTGAGAAATTCCATTCCATTAATGAGATATAAATGAAAATGTGATTTCATATAATGACGTCATAGTGACGTCACGGTCGATTGATGACAATGATTTTATTAGATCTGTCGTCTTTGGGACACGATACATATACGGTATAATTTTGAAAAATTGATAGGCGGAGGACTTTCTGAGCTAACCTCTACACAACTTTTGGGGAGAAATAAAGAAAGAAAGAAAGAAGAAGAAAGAATCCGTACAGATACAGAAGGTGATCCGAGAGGATACTCGGATCACCTAATAAAAACGATTGTAGGGTGTAGGGTCCATAGTAATGCTAGTAGTATAATCGTTTAGTACAATGTGTCAATGACGAAATAACGAAACATACGAACACACAAGATGTCAAGAATGTAATGAAATTCACGTAATGCACACAAAGTATTGTACAATATTAACAGATATCATTGCTATATAGGTAAACAATTCGGTCACACAAATGCAGTCACGCGAGCGAGGCTTCATTGTGAGTACACAAAGCTATTTCAAGTGATCATGGCACGGTAAAAGAATTAAACGTAGGATTTTCAGAAATAGGATTGGAGGTTTTGCTTGAACGTGTTAAAGGAAGTTAAATTAAAACTTAGATTACAACCGTTCAGAATCTAACCATTTCAGAATGAAAGGCCGGTAGCAGCAATTGTCTCAAGGGGCTAGAACGTACTCACGTCTAAACGAACGAGCGAAAATGATTTGATCCACTGTGTGTTGTAGGGTAAGTACGGATATCACTTTTTTAACAACATTGAGAAAAAAAAATGTAAGGAAGATCGTCAATATTCAACTTTTACATAAATACTCCAACTTGAGCCCAGTAAAATCAGGAATTTTTAGCAATTTACTGGAAATAATTCATTTGTATAATCAGCAAAAAAAAAAAATGTGCGCGATTTATTATCCGCATGGCCTTTTCTGAATTGAAAATAAAGGATCGATTTTAGTTTTTGAGCAAATTCCTCAGGCAAATATTGCGTTTTTCAAGCTAAGGTTATAATAAAGTTGAATAAAGAGAAAGCAATATTCGTTTGGGGAAAAGATATTTCAGTTTATGAATAACCCCAGCATTTTACATCTGTTTACACTAGCAATCAACGTGATCTTTCCACGAAAGATTACTTTCAATATGAATACCTAAATTTTGTCAAATCTATCTGGTTTAACTGCAATCCATTCACTAGAAGTAAACCTGGAAGTGACTTTTTTGTTTTACTAGAAGCCATTATGATAAGTTTTATTTATATTGAGAGATAATTTATTCACTTGAATCTACTCATATACTAATACGTATGGAGTTTTGAGTGAAATTCAACTGGGAAGTCGTTGATATAGAGTAAATAAACGAGGACCTAATTAATGAGGGAGCATTGTGGGATACCACAACGAATCGATTTAATTTCAGAGTCACGATTATTTACTGTATCAAACCGAGATTTCCCAGTAAGATGCTTTGGAACCATTCCAAGGTCTTTCCACAAATAACGTAATGAATTAGTTTGTACAAAAGGATTTTGTGATCTATCATGTCAAAGGCCCTGGAGTAGTCAAGAAACAGACCAGATGTATGCGACTTTGTGTCTATGGACGTGATGGATTTCACAACTTTTTCATCCAGTTATTGGGTCATACTGGTGTTAGAAGCACCATGCTTTGGAATGTCCATCTCTACTTATCACCATAATAGTATAAATACCTCAAGGTGAAAGTCAGATTCGAGGTATAATTGACGAAGGTGTAATATTTAATTATCATCATCACTTATGCCATGCCACTATCTGGTTCATGTTCAGAAAAAAAAATAATGAAAGATCAAATACAAGATCAAGTACTGACCCTGCATGAAGTCAAATATTGTGTTTTCAGCTTACTTGTCATTTTGGGACTTTAACTATATTTTGTAGGTTGATATGAGGGTATGTCAGGTTTACATTTCATTTACTCTGCCAATGAGATGATATGACCTTTCACCCTGCAAGAGAACTGCTCATGTAGAGTATATAACAAATGTATATGTCGCATTCTTGTATTCTTTCAGATTCATCATTACCCAATATCTCAGAAGATAAACTAAGTGCCCTCACAGATGACGAAGTTCAACTGTTGAAGGAGGACCTGCAGGGCCATTATCAGAGCATGTACAGCAACGTGCGCACTTCTCCACTTGATTGGCGATCATCAGTGAAGCTAGAGGACATATACACAAATCTAGTCATGGCATTTGAAAGCAAAAACGAAGAGAAGGTATTCATGAATTACGACGATTTCATCAAACGGTTGGATGCAGGTGCTGGCACTACAGAAAGTTGGCGCACCCGAATTGCGATACTCGGAGAAGCAGGCGTCGGAAAGACAACCTTCCTTGCTAAACTTGCATTGGATTGGGCTTCGGGGAGATGTCTGAAGACGATTGATCTCCTTTTTCTAATTCATCTAAGGGAAATCGAGGAGAGTACATGCTTCGCTGATACTATCTTAAGTAATGTGTCCGACCAACTGAACTTTGAAGGGGTACGATTAGATGAGTACATTCGACTGAACCAAAAGAGAGTGTTGATTCTTTATGATGGTCTTGATGAGTACAGTGCGGACATCAGCCAAACTGCTTCAAATGATGCTACCATTGCTGTGATTAGAGGCGAGAAGTTTAAATGCTCCTCAGTCATTGTTACCAGTCGATCGTGGAGAGTAGAGCCAATAAGATCCCATACCAAGCTAGGCAGTCTGTACACATTTTTTGAACTCAAAGGTTTCAAGAAATCTGATGTAGCAACCTACATTTCCAAATTTTTCTCCAAGAACGTGAGAGCTAGAAATAGTCTCGTCCAGTTGATGACAGGTAACAATCTGGTGGCGGAAAATATGGTTCCCTACCCGATTTACTGCAGCATGCTCTGTCACGTTTGGAAGGATGAAGGAAGCCGCGCAGCAATTCAGGGACTGAAAACATTTGCCCAACTCTTCGAAGAATTGATCCATTGTCTAAAAGTCCACTATGCTGGCAGAGAGACAAACATTGAATCAAAAAGTAGGAGATTGCAGCAAGGTCAGGACTGTATCAGGAGGGTCGGAAAACATGCTCTTCACTGCCTCCTTCAAAACCAGCTTGTACTTGAAGAGGAGAATCTCGTGACAAATAAAGGTGACCTAGAAGCAGCCTGTGAAATTGGAGTCCTTACAAGAGAAGACCGGTTTGTTTCTAGGCGAGACAACAACAGGAGGGTAACAAAGCGTGTGGTCGAATACTGCTTCCCCCACAAGCTATTTCAAGAGTATCTAGCAGGAGTGCATATGGCATCGCTGTTTCAAAATGACAGGAATGAGTTCAACAGGTTGAACAACCAGCTAATGGCAGACTGCGATGGTTTTCGATACCTCTTTTACTTTGCTGCAGCGCAAGGAGTAGATGTTGGTAAGGCTATCCTGAGCTCCTTGTGTGAGAAAGTCACTAGTTCCTTATATGGTGACCTTCATTTTGCTATTGATGTTGCATTTGAATGTCACCAGTTAGATGCTCTTGAGCCTCTGATTCCATACCTCAATAAACTGCCATCATTGGAGATTGAAGGTTCTGGACACACAACTTCTGGATTGTTGTTTGCTGCCGAGGCCTGTGGTCGCTTTGTAAGTAACTCTCTCATTACTGAATTGCTCGTTTTTAAGTTGAGGTGTGTACGCTGATACTGAGAAAAAAAGAGAACAACTAAACTTGAAATAGGAAAGTGTGTGTAATCTTCTGTATAAAGTCTATCATTCAGTGTGATATAAAGCGTTAGCTAGGGCATTGGTACATTTAAAATATATGACTAGTGAGAACACTTTGGCTTCACCTGATTGTTGTTCTCTGTGCAATAAAGAAGATGTTATTTCTTTATATAATTTTCATTGCCGGGAAAATCTTGTACAGTTATTCAAATGGATTAATTTATGATCTTCGTTGTGTCTAAACATATAAGGAGTAAAAGTATGTTTATTTGTCGAATGCGAGCATACATGACAATGATATTTTAAAAGATGTTCATGGTTTAGGGATGCTTTTGTGATTGCATGTCAACATTCAAAAGAGTTGTTTCTATAAGGTGCTTTATTTTTATGACTCTAAACAAATGTAATTACAATAGCTGCTTTGTCGTTCTATGCAATTTGTGTATATCTCGATGCACCTGCACTCAATATGATTAAATAACATATTCTGAGAAACTTCTTTTTTCCTTTCCTTCCATCAAAAGGCAGCAAGGAATTCAGATCATTGTGATGTAGCAAAGAAGGAAGAAAGCTGTGAGTTTGCTGCTATAACTACTGGTCAAGGCATTTGCTCACTCTTAAGCCTCACATCATTGACAGTGAAAGATATTAAGTTGCATGATGACTTCTATGCAGGGATGGCTTCAATGGCCCCACAGTCAAAGGTAAGAATCCTCTTTGAAACGTGAATTTGTTTTTGTCTCTCTTTCTCTCCTGCAACATGTCTAAGCTGCGCAGTTTACATTATATTTCCGTTGGTCGAAATGAAAAGCAATAAAAATAATAGTATATGATTAAAAGTTACTATCACTCACTATTGAATGCAAATGAGTACCTGTTTTCTTAAAGTAAAGAAAGGGTATATTATTATAAGCACAACAGTTTACTGATATGAGGCCTGATATGTGTGGCTGACTATTGGAAAAGTTGAAGATTGCATTGTCGAAATGAAAACATGATACTTCATATCTGGCGACTGCTTGCCCTTGCTTACATGTGATATCTTTATCACATGAGTTAACAATACAGTGTATACATGCCTTAGTATGGTAATTATGCATTATTGAATCATTTCACCTCTGTCTCATAATTTACAACCTCGTTCTTATTTTCATATATCTTAGCTTCAGAGACTGTGTATGAAGAATATTGGTGTCACCAATCCTGTTGGAGCTCAAGAGTTTGCGCAGAGTATCTGCACCATGCCAAGCCTTGAGTATTTGACGCTATTTAATGTTGCCATGGCACCTGACTTTTACAGCAGCCTTCAACATTCATCTTCAAGTTGTCAGGTAAAGATTTGTGTGCAGTTATTTTCTTTCTTCCTTGCTTTATTTTTTTATTTGTGTTTAACTTGTTCTTTGTTTCTATCAGTGCAATCGTCTCTGATTTATTTTCTTCGATAATCCAATTACTGGGAATGAAGCTTAAACAGACATGTAGATTAAGTGAATGCAGCAATATTAGCAGTTTTGGTCCCGCCACCGCTGCTGGATGAGAAGACTGCAAAATGTCGTACCGTCACATGGAAAACGATATAAAGATAATATAAACACAATTCAATACAGTATTTCCTTTTAGAGCATGACTAAAAAATAAAACACTAGACTTTACAATTCTCTGTCAGAAAGCAGGGGAAATTCCATACTCTTAATGTCCATAACAGGTCGAGTGAATATAATGCTATTCGGGGAAAAATGAAATTTTTGCATTTCTCTGCATAGCTTCTTCATATCGTTTCCCATATAACTATAAGGTCACAAAATGTTGAAGTTTTCTCATCCATCGATGGTGCCACCAAAATACTAGAAACCCATAACTTTTCAACGAATATTGTCCGATTTTCCCCAGACTGTCACTGATGTATTCTATTGATATTGCTGCAATCAATCAATCTACATGTGTGTTGGGGTTTTATTTCCCTTTAAACCCTTATGATTTCACACGATGGATCATCCCTATAAAACACAGCGTCAATACAGCGTATAGAACAACCAACCCACAAAAAAAAAACAATTTTCTCCGTTCATATTCAAAGCCTAGCTCGCAGCAAAAGACCCTGTCATGAATATGAATAGAGGAAATGGATTGTGTGGGTTGGCCATTGTGGGAGTGACCCGATTATCGGAGAGGTGGCCATGTTAAAGGTTATGAAATTTTGTGGAATTCTCTGTATAGTTTCTCCATACATAAGGTCAGGTATTCAAGATTTGTATGCAATTATTTTCTTTTCTTCCTTGCTTTAATACTTCTTTTATGCGTGAGTTCTGCTCTTTATCTTAGTAAGCACAACATAAACGTAATCTTTGGAAAGAATCGGGAAAAAAAATAATTAGTTTCAATTCAGATCCCTTCATTGCTGTAAAACAAAAAACAAAAAAAAACAGAGTGTAAGCAAAACGTACATGAAAGGAAAGTAAAAACTTACCAGCACTTTTTCACACGAATTTCTATTTTCTAAAATACATTCCAAAAGGCATTGTCATATTACGATTGTCACAAGATTGATAGCTTCCAACATTTTATTTTTTATTTATTTCAATATCTTTACTCAAGAAACTTCAGTAGTTATGCGCTTGAAAATCAAGAATTAAGAACACTCAATTTCTGATTTACTCATTCTTGGACTCCTAATGTTTCTCCTCTCTCTCTCTCTCTCTGTATCTCGTTTTCATAAATGTTTTATTACCCACTGCTTTCCTTTCCTGTGTGTGCTGACTTCAGCTTCAGAGGCTTCGTCATTATGAAGGGGCCCCTCTTGGACCTGCTGCATCCAAGGCATACGGTAAGAGCATATGTACCATGCCACGGCTCCAGGAGTTGATTCTGGACAACAACGTGAAGCTGGCTGATGAGTTTTATATCGCTCTGCAAGGATCTTCACTCAAATCTCAGGTATCTATAAATTTGTTAACCCTAGCACTGTTCTTATTCTTTCCTTTTATCTTTCCCCCAACCACTCTCTCACTTCCCGCCGTGTGAGCAGGACAGTGATTCCACCAATGCTATTATTTTCTTTTTATGCCTCCGCTAAGAAATGTCGCAGGAAGCATAATGTTTTCGGGTTGTCCGTCCGTCCGTCCTACCGTCCGTAATGAATTTTGTGGACAACGTACTAACTCGTTTGAGGTACCCTAATGAAATTTGAGCGGACGAAGCTGTGCCTATCAATTATTGGGTGCATATACTAAAGGTCAAGATTAAATTCTCAAAATTTTGCTACAACTTATTCCCCCATATCAGTGCAATGCCTGAAGGTAATTTCTTGAAACTTAGTGTATACATGTGCTACACAATAAGATTCTCTAGTCAAGGTTTTGGATCATGAGGTCAAAGGCCAGAGGTAAAAGGTCAAAGTGAAAATGCTAACAATTTCACTTTTTTATCCAGATCTCAGAAATGACTCAAGGAATCATCATGAAACATAGTACATATGCATGTACTGCCAGTCAGTGATATTCTTGGGACTCTTTGGGTTATGAGGGACAAAGTTCAAGGTCAAAGGTCTAGGTCAATTGCTCAAAATGTCAATATTTCCCCCATATCCATGCAATGCCTGAAGATATTTTCTTAATACGTGGCGTATACATGTATAACTAGATAAAGATCTTCTTGGAAATTTTGAGGCCATGTGAGTCAGAGTTAAAAGGGCAAAGGTCAAAGAACAAGTGAAAATGCTAAAATGTTACTTTTTCTCCATATCTTGGGAATGCCGGCTTAAGGTATTAGCATAAAACTTAGTGCATATGCTTGTATTACCTGACAATGACTCTCTTGGAAATTTTGAGGTCAATGGGTTAAAGGAGACCTCCGGATAATTTTCAGATTTTTACATTTGAACAACTATAAATTAGTTATACAGAGGACAGGGTTTCAGAATTTGTGATGATTGGGATGAAAAATGAGAATATTTTCAAAATTTAGAACAAATTGCAATGAACAAGGATGATGACATGGCAGAGTCACCATAAGAATGCATGAGTTGGGGCTCAAGGAAGCAGAACAAAAGAAGACTTAAGGTATGCATACATTATACACAGGTGAACTCGCAAGCAAGCGGTATTGTAATGGAATTACACTGCTACATTTCTGAAATATGTGAACCTCCTATGTCATCATCCTTGTTCAGTGTAATTTGTTTAAGGTTTTTCAAAGTATTGTTTCTCTGCTCAAGAACCATAGTGAATTCCACAAATCTATACATGGAGTTGTCGATTTATGTACTACATGATGTGAAATTATGAAAATCGTCTGGAATATCCCTTTAAAGGTTAATGTGGGATGACAGGTCTTTTGTTAGTACGGGATCCTCTCTCTGGAACAAGCTTCCTTTACATATTCGTACTATCTCCTCAGTTGATTCTTTTAAGGTAGCACTGAAAACACACCTGTTTCATAGCATATGATTAGTATATGACTATTATTCCTTCTTTCTTTCTTTTGTCTATTTCTTTCTCTCTTTTTGCTGTTTGAGAGATTTTTCATGCCCTTTGAGCACTCAGACTGAGTGGTAAAGGGCATTATCAGTAACCCCTATTATTATTATATGTTGAAAGTAGCTCAGAGTATTATGAAAATGGATGTTACAAGTATAGTTAGGGATTATTTGACGAATTGTGGGCAGGGGAACAAAAGGCGAGGGTGTGCAAATGCTCAAATCCCCCAATACCTGCTCTCTAAAATAATTGAGCCATCCGTCCAAACGAAAAGTAGTTCAAGGAGAGTAAACATTCACACAATTTTGACAAACTTGTCATTTTTTTTGTGCCAATGATGTTAAATTGTCATCTCAGTATTGTCAAGACGTACTATAATAGACCTATTGGAAGAACTATGCATTATGGCGGAGGCATAGTAGTCGCCAGAGCGACATTTCTAGTTTCAGTTATTTTCTTCTCCTGTTCCCCCTATACCTAGATCTTGCTTTTGTTCATATCATATCCTTTTATACTTGTTTCTCTGTCTCTGTGTGTTATTTCAGCTTCAGATGCTTCATCATTATGGTAGCCCCCCTCTTGGACCTGCTGCATCCCAGGCATATGGTAAGAGCATCTGTACCATGCCACGACTCCAAAAGATGACTTTCCTCAACATGAAGCTTGCTGATGAGTTTTACATCGCTCTGCAAGAATCCTCACCAAAATGTCAGGTATTTAACTAATTTCTGTTCTACCAATTTCCTTATTATTTCCTCTTAGCTGTCCTCCTCTTCCACTTGCCAGCTATAGTCACGATAGTGATTTTTCGATGATATCAGTACATTGGTGACTCCAGTTTTAAGTTTGGTTTTTTCATGGCAGAACCAGAAATGCCCCATTGAGGCCTTGTTATGGAGCCCAAATAGGGGCCCTTACTTTACATTGTCATCGTCATCTTAAAAATGCCAGTCAAATTTTCACCAAACTCGACAGGTTTTATGGGGGAAGACAAAAACCATATTCAACTACGGAATCTTTACAAATCTTCTTCTCTCGAACCTTAATGAGCATGATGAATAAAATAGTGGGGCGGCATAGCTTGAAAAATTAGAGGAATTGTGCATTTTATGATAAAAGCACCAAATTTCGCACACATGTTGACGATGACATTTGAAATAAATTCAGATATTGGGCCATCGTAAATAGCGACCTCAGCGGCCATGGCAGCCATTTTTAAAAATGGTCGCCATAAATGCCATTTTTTGTAAAAATTTACAAATTTCAGAAGAAAAAATCGATGAGATTTTGCAAACGAGTGGGAAATAAAATTCAGAATAGATTTAAATATTGGGCCACAGCAAATTGCGCCCTCAACGGCCATGGCAGCCATTTTCAAAATGGCCGCCATAAATGCCATTTTTCGCAAAAAAAATAAAAATTTCAGAAGGGAAAACCAGTAAGATTTTGCAAACGAGTGGAAAATAACATTCAAAATAAGTTCAGATATTTGGCCATCGTAAATAGTGCCCTCAACGGCCATAGCAGCCATTTTTTTCAAAATGGCCGTCATAAATGCCATTTTTTTGTAAAAATTTACAAATTTCAGAAGGGAAAATCAATAAGATTTTGCAAATGTGTCGGAAATAGCATTCAAAATAAATTCAGATATTGGGCCATCGCAAATTGCGCCCTCAACGGCCATGACAGGGATTTTTAAAATGGCCGCCATAAATGCCAGTTTTCGTAAAATTTTAACAATTTCTTAAGGGAAAATCAATAAGATTTTGCAAACGAGTGGGAAATAACATTGAAAGTAAATTTAGATATTGGGCCATGGCAAATTGCGCCCTCAACGGCCATGGCAGCCATTTTTTTCAAAATGGCCACCATAAATGCCAGTTTTCGTAAAATCTAAAAATTTCAGAAGGGAAAATCAGTAAGATTTTGCAAACGAGTGGAATATAACATTTAAAATGAATTTAGATATTCTGCAAATTGTGCCCCCTAATGGTCATGGCAGCCATTTTTTTTCAAAATGGTCGCCATAAATGCATTTTTTTTTTCTCTGAATTTACTAATTCCGCAAGAAAAGTCAATAAGATCTTGCACTCAATTTACAAATTTCGTTTGAAATATATCTTGCGCCTATGTATTACATTATTGTAAATAGCGCCCTCAATGGCAATTGCAGCCATTTTTCAAAATGGCCACCATGGATTCCATTATTTCTTTTTTCCTGATTTCACAAAAGGAAAAGTCAATAAGATTTTGCACACAATTTGAAAATCATGTTTGAAATAAATATTTGTATTAGATTGTTATAATAAATCTTTGTATTAGATTATTATAATACTGCCCTCAACGGCCATTGCCGCCATATTCCAAAATGGCTGCCATTGTCATAATCATTTTGTTTTAAAGAATGGTAATTTCAGAAAAAAAGTCAACAAATGTGTACATAAATTGAAAATCATATTTAAAATCAAACAATATAATATCTAGGTTGCATTAACTGTAGAAATTGTTCCTTCGCAAATTTTCAAGAAGAAAAAAAAATGCTAATGACGGTAATTGCAGCCATTTTCCATAATGGATGTCATAGATGCCATTTTACTTTTATGAAGATGTCCTAGTGCCGGAAGAAGACAATAAACATTTTTTTGCGCAAGTTGACAATTACACCAATGATGAATGCATATTTTAGGTGGCAAACATGAAAAATCTCCGAAAAAGAGTAATATGAATATCCAGGGATAATGGTGCCATGTATCAACTTTGACCGTTGCACCATATCATTGAATATATGGGACTATATGACGTGTATCTATTCTAAAATGTAACTTCCAAAACATTCTTGAGACATTCTTAATGGCCTTTCATTTTACGAAAAAAGTTAATTTACTTTATGCTATGCTTCCATAAAAACACATACATTTGATATCCATACTGTTAGCCGTCACACGCGAAATACTGCAATTAGAACTAAACTGAAAACATGAATTTAGAACTAACCCATGAATGAAACCTTTTTTTTTTTAATTTAGATTTCTTTGAACACCAGATTGCATTAGATATAATTGCTCTTTAGCAGTGTGTGGAAGCCATTTTCACAAAGAGCTGCCATAGCCGTTGGGGACGATGTTTAAATGGTGGCTCAATATCTTCATTTCAAATTCAAATTCAAATTCAAACTTGAATTTATTTGAATGTCTTTTGTCAATTTGCACAAGAAATTGTATTGTCTTCTGGCATTATCATATTTTCAAGAAATAAATGGCTGCCATGGTCGTTGATGGTGCCATTTGTAATGGCCTCATATGTTATTTTCTTTTGAATATAATTTTCAACATATGTACAAATTTCATTGATTTTCTCTCTGAAATTAGCAAATCTTTCCACAAAAAAAAAACCCGAAAATAAGAAAAGAAGCAGACATCCATGGCGGTCAGCATGGCCCTTGAGGGCGCCTTCTAAGAAGACCTTATACTTAAATTTATTTTTGAGCAGAATTTTCAACTTGTTTGCAAAGTTTTATTGATTTTTCCTTCTGACATCAGCAAATTTTTGGAAAAAAAAAAGGTGGGGGGGGGGGCATCCATGGCAGCTGTTTGAAACTTGGCTGCTATGGCTGTTGAGGGTGCACTTTTGGATGGCCTGTCATCAAATTCAGTTTGAATTTAATTTTCCACCTTTGTGGAAATTCTGATTGACGTCTGCAACACTTTACGAAAAAAAGACATTCATGGTGGCCATTTTGAAAAAATGGCTGGAATGGCCATTGAGGGGGCAATTTGCAATGGCCCAATAAGTTTACTTTTGAATGTAATTTCCTACCTGTTTGCAAAATCTCGTTGGCTTTCCTTTCTGATTTTAGTAAATCTTTTCGAAAATATAGCATTTATGGCGGCCATTTTGAAAACTGGCTGCCATGACCGTTGAGAGCGCAATTTCCGATGGCCCAATATCGAGATTTATTTTAAATGTCATTTCCCATTTATAACTAAAATTTCATTGACTTTTCCTTTTGAAATTTTTTTTCTTAATGAAAAAGTGGCACTTATGGTGCCCATTTAAAAAAAAAAAATGGCTGCCATAGCCATTGAGGGCGCAATTTTCAATTGCCCAATATCTGGATTTATTTTGGATTTAATTTCACGCTTGTTTGCACAAAAAAGAAAAAAATTGGCTTTCCCTTCTGAAATTTGCATTTTTTAACAAAAAAAAAACCATTTTGAAAAAATGACTACCATGGCCGTTGAGGGCGCAATTTCCGATGGCCCAATATCTAGATGTATTTTGAATGTAATTAACATTTATGGGCAAAATCTTATTAACTTTTCCATTCTGAAATTTGCAAAATCATCGAAGAAGTGGCACATTAGACAGCCATTTTAAAAAATGGCTGTCATGGACGTTGAGGGCGCAGTTAACAATGGCAAAATATTTAAATTCATTTTGAATGTAATTTCCCACTTGTTTGCAAAATCTTACTGGCTTTCCCTTCTGAAGTTAGCAAATGTTTTGAAAAAATGACATTTATGGCGGCCATTTTGAAAAATGGCTGCCATGGGCGTTGAGGGCGCTATTTCCGATGGCTTGATATCTAGATTTATTTTGAATGTAATTTCCCATTTGTAACCAAATTCTTGTTTACTTTTCTCTCCTAAAATTAGCAAATTTTACGAAAACATGGCATTTATGGCAGCCATTTTGAAAAATGGCTGCCATGGACGTTGAGGGCGCTATTTACGATGGCCCAATATCTAAATTTAATCTGAACGTGATTGTCAACCTGTGTACGAAATTTGGTGCTTTTATCACAAAATGCACAATTGTTCGGCTATGCCGCTCCACTAAAATAAGTTATTGTGTCATGAGTACTAAAGTAGATTGGCGACGGTGGTTCAAGCTTTTCACGGCAGATCGGGGGACAGCCCGGGGAGGACCAGTTGGCCAAATTTTCTCATTTCCATCTTCTTGAAAACGCATGGTCAATTTGTCGAAACTTGTTCAAATGTCCACCAGACAGACATGGCAGTCGCAAAGTCAAAGCCAAGTGTCAAACGACAAGCCGATGAATGCCGCCATGACAGATTTCTCTCAAAATGATGAATTTGTCGCTGCCGTAAAAGATGCAGTCAAACAAGCAGTGCGCGAAGAAATGAAGGAAATCAGGCAGGAACTCTCCATGATGACGACGCAGATTGAGCTCAACGAATCCAGAATATTTTCTCTAGAAGTTTGCAATGGCCAAAAGTCAAAGAAGATAGATGAATTGGAGAGAAAACTACTTGAACAAAGAGAGCAGATACAATCACTAGAAAACAAAGCGAAAGAATCGGAGCAATATTCGAGAAGAAACTGTTTGAGGGTACCATGGAATCCCGGAAGTCAGGGGTGAGTATACTGACGATATTGTTCTCAAGCTCGCCAAAGAAAAGCTCGGTATCGAAATTGACATCAATGACATCGATAGAAGTCATAGAACAGGACCCCATCGAACCTCAGAGCGATCGCATGCCCACAAACAAGCAGAGTGTCAAAGATCACACTCCCAAGATCCAGCCACATCGACGTCGTCATCGTCATCGTCATCGCGCGTGAGTGAAGCCTCGTCTTCTTCCAAGGCGGAAAGCGAGCTGTACCATCGGCCTATCATTGACAAATTTACCACGTACCGTGCCCGACAAGTCGTCATGAAAGCTAGGCGCAAACTCAAACAATCGGGAATCTCTATTGCAGGGGATCTCACATCATCAAACTGCAGAATTCTCAAAACAGTCAGACAATCCAAAAACGTCTCTACTGCGTGGTCTCAAGAGTCTATGTTACCATTGTTGGGAAAAGTGAAAGGAAGCACGTGACCTCTCTCCAGGACGCGCAAAAGTTGTAAAACATGTTTAAAAAATCACGTCAGAGCTGATGAACAATGAGGGTGCATGTTGCCATTATGATTCTTCCCATTCGCGGCACTATTCTGTTGTTTGAACTTTTAACTATTGACTGATTTTTTTTTCTCCAAGTCATAATCTAGGTGTGTTGTGATTTAGTTGAATTTATGTGTAAAGATTATTTTTGTGGTTTATGTAATAAGTCAGTAAGTGTAAATCAAAAAGGTTTGAAATGTACTCAGTGTAAGAAATTGGTTCATTTCTCATAACGGGGGGTGTAATGGTATCGCAGAGAAGCTGTACAATGATGTACCAGAGCAGTTTGTAGGCTGGGAATATCGTAAATGTACAATGAGGCGTATGCCGTTTTACGTTGGACAATATCATCAATATGAAAGTAAAACTGCAAGTGTATGTAATCGGAAAAGGGATGATTCAGAAAGTGTAAAGAATGAAAGTTTAAAAATTTCGCATATGAGTCAGAATGGACTAAATTGTGCACATTTATATGTTGTGAGTATAATGAAGAATTTTGATGAGATTAAAGCCATATTATGCAGTAATAATATTCACACATTTGCTATAAATGAAAGTTGGCTTGATGTAAGTATTAATTCCTCGGAAATTAAAGTTGACCATTATAGATTGACTCGGAAAGATCGTAATAGGCAAGTCGGAGGTGTTGCTGTATACATGCATGAAATTTTGAATTAAAAAGAAGTACCACATCCTTCCATTAATGAGTTGGAGGCGATACTGTTATTGATTGATGTTAGAAAATGTGCACCCTTACTTTTTGTGAACTGGTACAGACCTCCTAACTCAAAACGCAACATTATCCCTGTGTACGAAGATATGTTGGTTTTTATTGAAGGATTCGGAACACCTGTGATTTTGATGGGAGACATCAATCTTTTATGCAACAACCATTAAGTACTGATTGCCGAAGGTATTGTGAGATAAATGAAATTCATGATCCTCATCAAATTTATAAATTACATGTGAATATACGCGTATATCTCCTGATTCACTGTCTCTCATAGATCATTTGGTGTGTAGTCAACCTGATAAGGTAATCTCTTGGGGTATATATATATAGTAGACATTTACAGAGCGCCTTTTCCACTGGATGCAAAGCGCTATGACATGTCATCCCTGGTCGCCATAGGAGATAAAATATATACAAAATACCAGGCAGTGACAGTATAAGTCCAGTGCACATACAGGGACATCAAAATAAATAAGTCTTCAAGTTTTGTTTGAAATGATCAAATGTGGGTGAAGATTTGAGAAGAGGAGGGAGCTTATTCTACAGCCTAGGAGCACAAGAAGAGAAAGCTGCATCTCCGACTAGTTTTTTCGTGTGTGGTTGTGTAAAGATAACGGATGATGAAAGACGAGTGCGCCTATAGAGTGAGAGTGTCGTACCAGACACTCCCCATTGTACTCTGGAGCTCTTTTGTTGACTACTTTGTAGACCAGTAGGAGAAGCTTGAAGGGGTATACATGACGTGGGATTCAGTGATCATTCTCTGAGCTATCTCCCATGGAAAGTAAAGCAGATGAACAATACAAATAATTATGCAAATGTGATCACGTTTAGAAAAACTACTGGTGTTGATATAGATGCATTTAAAGATGAAATGCGGTCTCAAAATTGGTCTGAAGTAGAAGAATTTGGCTGTTTAGATGAAGCAGCGCCAAATGGGAGAAATTGGTAATGGAAATTGTAGATAAGCATATTTTATGCCAATCAGAGTCAAGAGAGTAAAGAAGAAACACTCTCCATGGATTAATGAGTTTATTTTTGAATTGATGTAGAAACGGGATAAATGGAAAAAGAATGCAAAATTGCACTACAGGGTCGAAGACTGGAGAGAATATAAGAGAATACGAAATAAAGTTACGTTGGGAATTAAAAATATATATATATTATGCTGAAGAAAAAAATATATGTGACAGTCAAGGTCGTGAGATCTTGGAATATCCTCTAATTGTTCATACCTACAAAGTCTTCAGAAATGGTTCATATTACTGGAGGCGGAAAACATTTACCTGAGGAATTTAATAGTCATTTCTCAATAAGTTGCCATTTCCATTCTTTTTGAGGAAAACGAATCGCAAGATATCCCACTAAATTGTATGAATAGAAATGGAAACCCATTTGTATTAAGTCCAGTGAGGGAAATAGATATACTTAAAGAAATTTCTGCTGTTGCAAACAAAAGGTCGTCAGGCATTAATGGTATAAGTTCTTATGTTTTTAATTCATGTGGCTTGGAGTTTGTTAAAGGTATAACGCACATTATCAATAGATCGATTCGTGAGGAACGGGTTTCGAAGCGATGGAAAATAGCCAAGATCACACCATCGTTTCAAAAGAGAGATAAATCCGATCCCGATAATTATAGACCTATTTCTCTCTTACCTTGCGTCTCAAAACTCTTAGAAAAAAAAAATCGTCCAACGTCAACTGATCCGATTTGTGTGAGACAATGTCATTATCACTCACCATCAGTCTGGATTTGGAAAATTGCACTCGACAAGCACTGCTGTAATTAAAGGCATAATTTACTATTTGCAGATGAAAGCATTAGTGCTTTAAAATAGTTCTAAAATGTGAGTTAGGGATAGAAACAACCACTGTCGAAATTTGAATCCGTATAATCGATGTTAAGTGTTGTTAAATACACAAAATGTGAACAATAGTTATAATAAAAATGTTTCCAGACTAAACCGTATACAGTTACGGTTTATTGAGAAAAACCCTGATATCTCCTTATATTTTAGGTTTTATTGCAAATATTTCATATGGTAGGATGTTTTATGATACAACAGACCTACACATATGCATCAAATGTGATATCTGGAACATTTTTGAAATCACTGCTCCCAAAGGTAAACTGGACCTTTAAGGTAACACATGATTGGCTTATGTCATTTGTCCATGGCATGTACACTGGAGCTGTTTTTGTTGACCTCCAAAAGGCTTTTGATCTGGTTGACATTGACGTTCTACTGGAAAAGCTTGCTTCTACCTTAGGACTTGAGGGTAGATCCTCAGACTGGTTTCATAGCTATCTAAAAGGTAGACATGTAAAAACTTCAGTTAACGGTACATTATCATTAGAATTACCGGTGACTCATGGGGTACCACAATGATTTATGCTTGGTCCGGTCCATGATTTCTACAGATTATTTAGCACCAGCAAACCCACTTTTCAAAAGAAATAACTTATTGAAGATTTTTTTATATAGATTCGTACTCTCTTGGGATATCTACGTATCAATCAACCAAAGATGAATTACCGCATGTTTTTACTCGTATGTCTGTGAAAAATAAAGTTATTCTTTTTCTTATCCCACAAGACAGCAAAACTAATTTCATTTTTTCCCCAGTGAGAACTGCATTTATACTCAAAACAGTAGTACACAGACCGACATTCTGGAATAGCCTTTATAACATCACGGAATCGTCGTTAATGAATTGTTTTAAACGCAAACTTAAAAAAAAAAAAAAAAAAAAAACATGAAGCCACTCATTCAGCCTTATGTTTAATCATAGCAACTACATTCCAACTTCATTTTCTTTGTCAGATTCGCTGCTTGTTAGGTATTCCGGACTTGTTTTTCGTTCTGCCAACACTGTAAAAACATCGGTGTTAGATTTAACACCACGGGTGTTAAATCTAACACCGATCAAACTTCAATAAAGGACCACACCCGCAGGTGTTAAAAATGCACTGTGATGGTGTTGAAAAGTGTTCAGTTGACACTTCGTGGTGTTAATTTGACACTGTACCTGGTGTTATTTTGACACTGTACTGGTGTTAATTCAAAAATGACACCACATGGTGTTGATTTGATATTTGTTGGTGTTAATATCAATGGTTTAACACCCGTCCAGCTTCAATAAGAGACCACACCAGCTGGTGTTACTTTGGTGTAAATTTATTTTCACATTTTTTCAAAAATCTAGTATTTTAATGTAAAATTCTTGATCGTCTTGTTTAAATTAAAAATCAACAAAAAGTGCAGTTACTAAGAAACTCTTCAAAAAACAGTTTAAAATTTGGAAATGACACCCGGAGGTGTTACTTTAACACCATAAATGAGCACCGAAAATCTAACACCAGCTCGGTGTTCACTATTTAACACCGGAATTTTTGCAGTGAAGTGCCAACAGATTCATTCATGTCAAGACTTTTCCTGAATTGTCATGTATCATGTGTACTTTATACATTGTTACGTAACTGTCTTGCTCGGGTGACGAGGAATCTTTAAGGGTGGGATTTCACGGAGCACGAGAAAGATTTGCGAAGGACGCGAATGGCAAAATCCAGCATTCGTATTTTAGTCTGCAAAAGATCGCTAAACGAACGTGATGGTTCGGAAGCGTCGTCAATTGTTCGCGAATGTTGTTTTTACTTCGGCGAGAAGTCCAAAAAAGTTTTAAATTTTTAGCGAACCTTTTCCGCACACTTGGTCGTGATTTGCTCGTGAATTGTTCTCGAAAGTGTCTTTAAAGCCTCGTCATATGCGCAAGACCTTCGCAAGACACGCGCGATGTTCGCAAAATGTTCGTGAAACCCCAAACAGACTCCGAAACTTTGGAGAATGTCTCGCGTATGTTACGCGAAATCTGCGAAGTTTTTCCGATCATTTTACGACGTAATCGCAAACTGTTCGCGTACCTTTTGAGACATTCTCGCGAACGTTTAGCGCACGTTTGGGGGATGTATGCCCTATACGTTTTCTACAAATAAAAATCGTAGCATACATCTAAACATCAAACAATTATTAACAACTATAGTAACAAAAGAAATTAAAGACTAGCAAAGAGAAATAAATGTTTGATATACAAAAAAAAAATCGCAGAATACACTTAAAAATAATCTAAAGTATGTAAAATTTCATTTGAACTATATAGAGATTATGTGTTGGAGGAACTGCCAAAAAAAAAAAAAAAGATCAAATGCTTTACTAGTGGAGATATGTCCTAGCAAAAAAAAAAAAAAAAAATGTAGGCAAGCACACGATAGAGAAATGAGAGAAAAGGAAATGAGAAATAGAGGAAAGAAAAAAATTCAACTCAAGACAGCTTCCCCCTCTCCTTGGGTACATTTTCTCCCATGATTATTGAAAATTTTTCGTTGTTCGCATTTCCGTCGCGTGTTCTTCGTGTACGTAACATGCTGTACTTTAGCAATGATACACACGACATTCGCACACACCTACGTCGTGGAAACTTCGCACAAATTGCGCAAGAATACTTTTCGGCTTCATTGTCGGAAAACATTCGGAGAAAAACTTTTCCGAATGTTGGATTTTGTCATTCGCGTCCTTCGCAAGTCGTTCGCGTGCTCCGTGAAATCCCACCCGCAAAATTGTGGAACAATGTCGCACATTTCAGTTGATCACCTACCTTTTCCAAACTGTTAGATTCAAACAATACTCATCAGTGACTTTGTTAAAATTGACTTTGTGCAGCATCATGACATTGTGTGAAAATTAAATCAGGCTTGAAGTATCATTTTGAAAGCTGTCCTGTATAAAATCAAAATTTCAGTGATCTGACAAGTTCGGTCATAGAAAAGGAACATCAAATACAGTGCTGTTTTTATTTTGTCATAATTTTCATGATGTTATTTCATTTTTTTTTTTGTTCTTGCTTCGAAAACCTCATACAATCTTGCATAGCTTCAGTCAATTACCCAATTGGTCAGTCGTGATGAAGATAACATCTCATCAGCTGCTGCATCGGAAGCCTATGCCAAAAGTGTCTGCTCCATGCCAAACCTTCAGAGTCTCGCACTTGACCAAGTCAACATAGCAAACATTCTTTACGCCACTCTTCCTGCGTCGTCCTCGGGAGCAAAGGTAACCATACTCTTTCTGTGATTGTATTTCTTTAATACCAGTTTGTTCTCATGTGAATGGAACAAAGTCCACTGCTCGTTTCATTTTCATATGTCAATTATGAGAAACCCACTCTCCAAATTAAAGTTATCTGTAAGAAAAATATTATGATCAAGCGAACAGAATAATGTATCATCATGATTTGATGATACAGTAAGTAAGTGTTACATGTTTTCATAAAAGATGTGGGTTTTTTTTTTTCATGTGTGAAAATTATATGAGGTGGTGACGTCATTGGATCGTAAGTTGCTCATTCGTTTTTATGATATAATAGATAAACATGATGAATATCAACGGTTTAGCAACTATGAATCTTTACCCCTCAGCAGTCATATATAATGAAAAAAAAACTTCGAAAAATGAAAAATATATTTCCCTCTATAATTCAGTCGAACTGATTTCTACAAGGAAATTTTAGTGAGCATTGTTTGTGTGTATGCTAGCAGAGGATCTTTTGACGCAATACCATCATCTTAAAATCTCATGCCCACGTATCAGTTTAAGAAAAAATCCATTACATAAAACACCATCTCCTTATTTGGTTGTAATGAAGCTTTAGACTAATCTACTCTCTTGAAGTCAAGTGTATTGCAGTCTACTGCAGTTAAGTTATTTAAAGCAATTTCTGATGTTTTTCTTTTTTTTTCACAAATGTCCATCTTCCAAACAGCATCATTATAAAGGTGGGAGGAAAAATTTCACATATGCCATTGCGATAAAACATTTATTTGGATGAAGAGATCACCATTGTTTAAGAAAAAATGTGTTATATACAGCCACGGCAGCGGAACCTTGTTATAATCAGGACCTAAAAACATCATGATTACATTGTTACAATGTATATCAGGTTTTTCACTACACATTGTACTAGGGCGTATCTGGGCAGTTACACCCTGAACAACTTCTCATCTCACCAAAGAAGTATGTTAAAAGTCCGAAGTTAGGTCTCAACCAAAACTATACGATCCCTTTAATGAGCAAAAATTTGCCTTTTTTTCGATTCAAATAAATGATGTTATAGAAAACTATCAATGGGACGGGTAATATTTTCATGGGGCAGGGTGACTGTATGAGGGGTGATTTGTTTGGATCAGGGTTAGGGATTTGTTTTGGGGCCTATTATTTACAAGGGGTAACTGTAAAGGGATGTAATTCTCTGTGGTAACTACACTAGTGGTTAATGTCCAATGATGCAGCAGGGCAATTATAAAAATAGTGTTACAATATAAACGGATAAAATCGCATCGAAGAAACGCCTAAACACAACTGGTGGCAGTGATAGGCATTGTCGAAATAGATACAGTGATTATTAAATAATCTATAGACAAATATAGAATATACAAGTAGATATAATTATGGGCGATATCACGCGAAGTCGGTTAAATTACTCCATGACCCTTTTTCCTAGACAGAACTTATAGCCTGAGTAGTTATCTTGGAGGGGGGGGGGAATTGCCCTATGGGATTGTCCTTGAGGATGATTACCCTAAGAGGTTTGTTATCCGGGGGTAGTTGTACCATGGAGCTACCAAAAAGATGGTAGCTCCATGGTTGTACTGGGGGAATACTTGGTAGCCCTACTTACGGGGGGGGGGGGGGGTGTTCGGGGGGTAATCACCCGGGTGGTATTAGTTGTTGTTAGGTTATCTAAGCCCTGGGGGTAAGTTATGGGGGTGGTTGTCCGTATTGTAGTTATCCGGGGGTATAATATCGGAGGTATGGGGGGGAGGGGTAGTTATCGGGGGAAGGTCCTATATAGTTATCCGGGGAGTATCCGGGTGGTAGTTATCGGGGGGGGGGGGGATAGCCCTGGACGTAATTGCCCTGGAGCGTAATTGCCTTAGGAGGGTAGTTGTCCGGGGGGAATTGCCCTGGGGGGGATTGTTAACCGGAGGGTGGTTTTCTAGAGGCCGGGGGTTGTTGTTCAAGAATCTATTAGGAACCAAGATAAAAAAACAAGGAATATAATTCAATTCAATTCAATTCAATTTATTTATTTTCATACTTCTCAGTTATGAACATTACAACAGAAATCAGACAAGTTCTTTTACCTTGTGAACAATGTGCAGAAAACAAAACAATATACATGGTGATAACACAGTAATTGCATGTAATGATAACTGGTCAAAATGAGTTGGTACCTTCAAAACACCTTATAATAGGAGGCTTTTTTTATATCTAGCCTCGTTAAAACGAGATTCCACTGTACTCTCTTGTTTTCTGATAAACACTAACTTGTACAAAATGTTGATTATTAAGTCTGTGGATATGAAGTGGTGAATCACAGTGAAAGTAGCTATGCGACATGTGAAGGTACCGTGGTTGGTCTGTTTTCGATGAATATCAATTACATGAAATAATTAAATATACAAAATATAAGAACAATGTGATGTCCAAAATTTGAACTTTTTCTGAAGCAACGTAAATTGCTGGACATTACTTTTAGTCTAGACGTTTGCCTGTGGTGTAATCAAAAGCTACCAGATGACTCCTGATCATATGTCACTCTTTTTACACTGACAGTGACTGCTGTAATAGTTACTACCATTCACTGATAAATACTTTCTATTTACAATCCGTATAGATCCAGCGGCTTGATCTGGTTGGAGTTAATATGTCAACAAGTGATCTTCAGTCAATCTTATGTCTGCCCCGTCTGAGTTCCCTTACCGTACGAAAGGTAACTGAGGTAAGTGTAAAGAAATTTTATGGCATTCGTAGATACATTGACAATTGGTTTCAGCCAATGGACATTTCACTTGGAAAACGTATAGGCTCTACTAAATAATACAATTTGATATGTGAGATAATGGTTCAAGTAAGCGCTGTCTGTAATGTGCAATAGACATTTGAAATCATTATTCTACATTTGATTGCTAAAATAGAACATTGCTCTAAATAATTGTATATTTATTTGACTATGTGCATTTGAATGACAAAGTCTGATGTTTGGCATGTGCTATTATGGACATCAAATACTTACATGGATATTTGAACTGTCTTATGGTTATTTCGATACCCATATTCTATTATTGACATATATTTAGCCATAGGCCCTATGGACATCATTTTGCTTCGGTGTAAAGAATGAAAATGAAAAGAATTGAATCAGAATGGAAAATGGCGCTATCGAAATTGCATGTAGGCCAACTATATAAGTTATTATTATCATGATTATTTGAACTACCTTATATTGAAAATTTAAAATTGTTTTCAACCAGTGACCTATATACCATGTATACGGTGTTTCGACATTTCATACCTACATGGACATTTGAACTACCTAAGTTGATACCCATAATTCTATCAAGGACATTTATTCAGATAAATGGATAATTGAACTGCCATATATACTGACAACTGGTTTCAACCAGTGGACATATGACGTGGAAAACCTATTATGTTATATGGACATTTCATACACTGTACTTATAAATGGACATTTGAACTCCCTATTATTGGAGACCAATATTCTATTGTTGACATAATTTTTATTCAGCTTAATGGCATTTGAACTACCTATATTGACGATTGGTTTCAACCTGTAGACATTTGACATGGAAAACCTAAACTGGAGAAACAAGACAAGTGTTTATTTTTCACTTAAATGAGAGGTACGCATTTATTAATGAACTTTCTATTGTGTGTGTTTTTTTTATCCAGCTACATGGACATTTGAACTGCCTATATATTGACAACAACATTTGACATTAAAAAAAAAAACACCTATATATTCACTTGACAAGAAGGCGCTGCTGGTATCACAGTCAATTGCTCATGACACTGCGTGGATTTGTTCAAGTTCAATACTTTGCACTTGTTTCTATAAGCTCTGAATATGTCTGGTGAAAATATCATACGGCAATGTACCAAGGCTAGTCATGGACTGTCTGCAATTCCCAGTATACTGTAGATTATTGAACAATGATTATCGCTCACTGTGTTTGATTTCAAATAAGCATTCAATATAAGGGAAGATTAACCCAGCTGAACTGTGTCTTTCGAAAAACTCTAAACCACCCGCACCTGC
The DNA here is from genome assembly GCF_964275005.1 of Diadema setosum. Classification (NCBI taxonomy): domain Eukaryota; kingdom Metazoa; phylum Echinodermata; class Echinoidea; order Diadematoida; family Diadematidae; genus Diadema; species Diadema setosum. The sequence goes on along the minus strand of NC_092699.1, from coordinate 38,381,016 downwards.
CTTACAATGAGTGCATGTTCATGTGTATAAATATACACATGTCGACATGTTTGTGATTGATGCATTTGTGAGTGTTTCTGTGCGTTTGCGAATGTGGCTTTTCGTACCTATTGTGCAGTTCACATCATCACGGTATCAAGGTTATCTCTAACAGTTATAATGTCGCTACTGTATATCTACTCGCTTGATTATTTTGTTTTGATATTTTCGTTTCTTTGTGCCCATGCGAGAAACTTAAAAAGTCCAGTTTCCGTCAATATGTTTTTCTTCTCCTTACTAACAATGTTTGTGGAAAAATTATGAATCCAGCCTCCAGTCACTTTGTTATCTCGTCTACGCCGGGAGTTGTTCCCCCCACGCAAGGTTCCGTCGTCTGTACAGACCAAGATGAAGACTGAAGCTGGCAAGGGACACAAAGAAGGCTTTGAGGTTTGTTCCACGAACATTGTGTATTTATGTATCAATTCTAATGACTGATGATTGTGACAGAACAGACAGAACAGAAAAAATATATACAATGAATGATATGTATAAGCAAGATGTCATTTATGACTGCAAATATGACAGTGACTGTATTTGGGGGTCACACGGCCCACGATTTCGATACATGTATTGAAAGAAAAAAAGTTCCATGAGAACACTCAGTAGGCAAATATGGCCCAAGAGTCTGACAGCAGGCAAAAAAAAAAAAAAAAAAAAAAAAATCTTCAAGTCCAACACTACGCCAAAAAAAGCCTGGAGTCCAACACTGAGAAAAAAAAATCAAAAAGAAAATGCGCACGGACCGACACCATAGGCAAATAGGCCCAAGAGTTCGACATAAACCAGCAATAGGTATGTATTTGTACATGGTATTGCATTAAAAAGGAATGAACAGGGAGAAAAAGAGGGGGACGGAGTGAGAGATAAGCCGAGGAGCAGGATGAAAAGGAATTATTATTATTATTATTATTACTATTATTTATAGTGCGCTTTTCCCACAAGGCCCAAAGCGCTTACAATCAATTCAAAACATGTACGACAGTATGTGTAATTGGATAAATGTTACAGCTACGAACTAGTTGCTACTAAAAAGATGTGTTTTCAAGGCTTTTTTGAAAACACTGACTGATGGAGACTGTCTAACGGTAAGTGGTAAATTGTTCCAGTGCTTTGAAGCAGACACAGTAAATGTCCTATCACCGGCTAAGGTGCGAGTAACAGAGTATGTGAGACGAAGCGGATCACTAGATGACCTCAAATTTCTAATAGGTGTATATAAAGTCAAACAGGCATCTAGGTATTTCGGAGCTTGATTGTTGAGGATTTTATAGACAATGACTTTGACAATGACAATGACAATGACAATGATTTTATAGAATGACTAAGACAGTAAATAATAAGATATGAGTTTGACCGTAGCATCTAAAAATTCAGTCACGCTGAACATCTTCTGGCAGTATATGAAAGTAGCATTTTCAGATTGAAGGACATGATTTCAAGAAATATACTTATTTAGGATGGTCCTGTAATAGGATGTATGAGAATTCATAGGCAAAAATAAAAAAAAAAGAAGAAGGAAAAAAATCATGTTTAAGTAGGAAACAGCCGTTAAACGTGAACAAAGAAAGAACCCCCGCCTATCTCCCTCTATAATTCATTTCCCTCGCAGGCTCCGTCCTCAAGTTCGTACCATTGGCCTCGATTAGGCCCCCATCAACTCCCATCCCACCACACATGATGACCTGCACCATTCATTTCTTCTCCTCTTCAGTCCATTCTTTATTTGAATCATCCACTCTCTTATACTGTAATTATCTGTCGGGATAAAATGGAAAGTCGGCTAACACAAAAAAAAGCGATAAAAAGATCGACCTTTATCCCTTTTCTTCATTGCTAATTTTAATGACAGCATTTAAAAAAAATCAGAGAAAAAAAGCATGGTATCGAGGGTCTCTTTTGCATAGTGTCGGATTCGGGGGCCTTTTTTGCGTAGTGTCGAACTCGTGGGCCTTATTTGCTTAGTGTCAGTCTTGTAGGCATATTTTGCCTAGTCTCGGGCTGGTGGACCGTATGACTCGTGGGCCGATTTTATTTGATGTCGAACTCGTGGACCTTGTTCACTTAAGTGTCCAGCTCATGGGCTGTATGACTCGTGGGTGTCAAACGAGCACCCGTATTTAGTGCCGGGCAAATGAGACCTCATTGATTGATGATGGCAAAGTGACAATACTATTAGAATCTTTATGATTGTTATGATGGTAAGACAGACAGTGACAGTAGTTGATGAACACTAATCTTTTATGGCATTGGTGATGGTGATAACAACAATGATAGTTTTCGGTTCAGTCTATCACGATGCTCGAAAATGTAATGGTTTTACATGATGATTATGATTATGATTACGGTGATGGTGATGGTTCTATGAAAGCCATCATTATCAGACCATGATATATAATAAGCTCCCCTAAGCCGGCTTGTGCCGAAAGGGTGCGTTGGGAGCGTTGGGTCGCGTCGCGTTGACTGGAACCCCACCCTTCGTCCAAAGCCCCCCGGTTTTGCCGAAAGGGTGCGTTGGTACTTTTTCTCATGTAATATTAAAAGACGAGTTTTGAATTCATATTTAACCTTCAAACAACCATTTCAAAGAGGCTATCGTCCGGATCGGTTTCTAAGCGCACAGGGAAGAGACGAAAGTTGGTCTAATTCCATTTTGTATTAAGCGCATTACAAATGTAATGTATTATTATTATTATTATACTATTATTATTATTATTATTATTATTATTATTATTATTATTATTATTATCGGTTTACACTCTATTACCACTTGGTCTACAGCCAGTTGGTCTAATAGACTGTTTGATATCAGTTGGTCTAATAACCAGTTGGTCTAGTCATCATTTCGTCCAATTACTGTTTGGTCTAATTGTTATTTAGTTTAATTACTATTTGGTCTACAGTCAATTCGTCTAATAATAGCCATTTGGTCTATTTTTGGTCTAACACCAATTTGTATCATCAAATACCGATTTGGTCTATTATGAGTTGGTCTAATTCCATTTCGTCTAATCATCAAATGGTCTAAAATAAAAGCAAATTATTTTGTCCATTATAAATTTGGTGTACACATCATTAATTTTGGTCTATTACCCAGTTGGTCTAGCCTCTGTCTATCACCATTTAGTCTACACCCATTTAGTCTAATAACCATTGATCTTATTGTCATTTGGTCTAATATCCAGCCTCCTGGTCTAATCAGGTACCATTTGGTCCAATCATCGTTTCGTCTATATGACCAACTGGGCTATTTTTTTTTTCTTTGGGGGGGGGGCCTTTTTATTGATGTGTACACCAAATTTATATTGGACAAATTTGGTTTTATTTTAGACAATTTGATGATTAGACGAAATGGAATTAGACCAACTCATAATAGACCAAAAATAGACAAAATGGCTATTATTAGACGAATTGGCTGTAGACCAAATAGTAATTAAACCAAATAACAATTAGACCAAACAGTAATTGGACGAAATGATGACTAGACCAACTGGTTATTAGACCAACTGATATTAAACAGTCTATTAGACCAACTGGCTGTAGACCAGGTGGTAATAGAGTGTAAACCGATCCGGACTATAGCCTCTTTGAAAGGGTTGTTTGAAGGTTAAATATAAATTCAAAACTCGTCTTTTAATATTACATGAGAAAAAGTACCAACGCACCCTTTCGGCAAAACCGGGGGGGGGGGGGTTGGACGAAGGGTGGGGTTCCAGTCAACGCGACGCGACCCAACGCTCCCAACGCACCCTTCCGGCAAAACGGGGGGGGGGGGGGGTGGCCTTTGGACGAAGGGTGGTGTTCCCACGCCACCACCCAACCCACCCTTTCGGCACAAGCCCCCTAAGCCAAATGCTCATATCAGTTGATTTGCAATCATTCTTCGTCCGCTCATCGTCCGTCGAGCAAAATTAACTTCTTTTTTTTTTCCCATATTAAGCTTCTTCTTGAACGCATAGTGACGGATTTTCACCACATTCGGAATATATAGAATGCTTAGGGGAATAGAATCTCATCTGCTCAAAGGGCACCGTGTCCCCAAATTCAGGATTTTTGTAACATCATCTGTAATGCCAGAAGTGATGTCTATAGAGTTGAGTAAATATTATGAGTAAATACGTATAGATAGATGACTGTAGTTTGAAGTTTGTTCATGGCAGATTTGAGGTGCCCCCCCCCCCCCTCACACACACATACATTTTGGGAGGCGGGGCAGGCGCTAAATTAATTTCCAATTTTCACATTTTCATATTCTTGATAACACATTATCACAATTTTCACCAAACTTGGCAGACATTATTACTATTAAGATGATGAATGGGCACCTGGGTCATTCCAATTTGCCCCTACCCCCCCCCCCCCCCCGTTTGCTATGTAGGCTTACATGTTAGCGTATATACAAATGATGCACGGGACACTTTGGAACTGTTTAAACCCACTTGCGCAGCGAGTGGGTTATAGACTGTTCCAAAGTTAAACGAAAGCATCCAATTCTCACTGATCCACGAAAGAGACCTGTGCATCGTTTGCGTTATAAAAATGGGCACATAATTCATGAAATACAACCATTTTCTCGTCATGCGTCCGGTACACCTACAACGCTATACAAGACTTGAACCATGTGTTCGGATTTTACTAGTCCATATACTGGACGATTTTAATCGGCCGCATTCCCCACACTAACACACGCATATAATTATACATGCATGCACCCCACACGCTGATTGCGACACTCCACCAATTGGGACGCCCGAAAAAATAATCGGTGATCTTACGGCACACACTGCAGCAGCTGCATTGATTGTGATATTATACCACTACGAATACAGTCCAGGAAGTGGACTAGGATTTTACCAAACGTATGGCTCAGTGTGGATCAGTAAAAATCAATGCATGACAATTGACCAATCAGATTGCAGAGATTCTAAAGCCCATTTTACAACCTGCAAGAGTGCTTAGAAGGTTAACTTGGGATAGGCCTACCCATGAGCGCTATAAGACTCTCATGTTTCTTGTTATTATGCCTCATCAGGTGTGAACTACTAATGAGAAATAGTTTTCATTAGATATGCACACAAAGAAAGAAAGGTATCACTTGAAATCACTCCTTACCTTGCATCACAGGAGTATAGACGCGTTATAAATTGCATATTTCATCTATCGCGTTTGTGTTTTAAAGAAGTTTCATAAATGAAGAGCTTGCTTCCAAAAGGCGCTAAATCCATCATTTTTCAATGGATTTAGCTAGCTGTCACAATCTCCATTTTTTTTTTTTTTTTTGATGGAGGAATGCATGATCATATAGCTTCTTGGATAATGAAAAGACAATCTTTTTGATATGCAGATTTGATTTTTCAATTGAATGAGTGACTGCCATCTGTAAACATAATGTTATATGACTATGGTACTGCAGTAAGTGTGAACATTTATTATCCTCTCTTCCCCATCTTTCTACAGAGTGGTTGTGAGAGGAGTCCCCTTCTCCACCTTGGAGTAGACGTCCGATCCCTCCTCTTATTCAAGCAAATAAATGTGGCCTCCCTGTGCCCTAATGTGGAGAAAGTCACTCTTTATCTGCTTCGAGGTGTGCCAATTTCTATTCGAAACCTGAAGCAAGCATGGCCACTCCATTCCCACAGTGATATAGAGCTCTGTCTAACTCTCGACTTGCTACCGTTCATGGAATGCCAACAGTTACGCCAGGCCTTACTTGCGCCGCAAAATGTAACCAAGCTGTCTGTAAGGGATATCAACTTGTTCCATAGCGGTGCCAAGGAGATAATCGGATCTGTGCGCTCTTATTCTCATCTAAAGAACATAATGTGAGCTTTCATGAAACTCCGTGTTTAAATGTCATGTTCATGCTTTAAAAATTACACGTCGGTCTTCAGCGAACTATCTCAATTTGCACACAACAGGTTCAGTAATATTAGTAACAGCCGTGCCAAAGCATACAAATGTCAAGAAATCAGACATAAGGATGTCAAATGTTATCTTTAGATCGACGGTGACTGTTTCTTTCAATCACTTTCACTCTATAAATGACTTCATTCAAAATTGGTATTTTAGTTGCTGAATGAGATTTAGTTAATCCTCCCAAGAAAAAAACAAAACAAAGAAGAGAAAATTGCCGTACTAGTGTCTAAACAAACTTGTTTGACAACTGTTTGAAGTATGGCGAAGTCACACATGATTTTTCACTGTCATGTAAAACTGTTTAGAAGCACTGTGTACAGGCAGTTAGTTTAGGGTCCTTTGTGGTTTTTTGAAAACCAAATGAATATTCAAATGGTAACAATTTATGTGGCAGCTCGATCTGTCTAACAATTTTAGGGGGATATCAATAAAAAAATGACACTTGACATCAAGTCCAATTTCATTGTATGTATAGTCATCATATGGTCATATGCTCCTTTATATACTAGAGTTAACAGTATTTAGGGAAATATGCAAAAGACAGATGAGAATCAAATCAAGAGGACCGTCCAATATGAAAGGAAAAGCTGATTATGCCATTGACCAGGCATGGAGTCAGAGAATCTATAGGAAGGCTGGTTTTACTTGATAAATTGCTGATTTTACCCTTGAATGTATGGGTAAACGTCACAGAGACTTTTTAATGATACCAGATTGTGTTCGGAGAAAAACAATCAGTCCCGCAATTCTGTCTTCTTCAAATTGTTAAAAAAAAAAAAGTGGTTAAAAAAAATAACAGTGGTTTATCTAAACATTGCTTTTTAATCCAGGTTTATCAGATGTGGCACGAGAAAGAGTCTGGACCGATATTGTGAGGAGGTTAATGAAGAAGGGAGACTCAGTGTTGATGTTGAGCATGGAGACCCAGATAGGGAAGTATGCATCAGAATTAGGCCTACTGTTCGTTCCACTTTTAATTTTCATAACCATATGTTTGCATTTCCAGCATTTCAAGATTGAAGATGCATGTGTTCAATGATGATTTTTTTTTTTTTATTGGGGGCCTGTTTCCTAATAGTCTAGTAGGATTTCTGGAAAACGACTCTCTATTAAGTTCTAATAGAGTTCTTTTTTAGTAAAAGTTGAGAATCAGCCTCTTGTACTGAATCCGAAATATTTGGTTCCCAAGCAAAATGTACTGATCTTGATCATCGAATTTCCATCAACAAAATGGCTGCTTAATCACCATGAATTACTACTTGAGAGATAGATTTTCTAGTAATATTATGTAAAATCAAGCTGAACAGATTGATTTTCAGTCTTTATACATGAATATTAAAGGAATGCACTTTTTATGAAGGTGCATGCTAATAATTGTATCTTTCATCGATATGTATGTAACCCCACCAAAATTTGGGTTACTAAGATTTCTCGAGAATGTCATCAGACTAGATTCCTTCTTCCTTGGAAGACCCATGGTCACTGTTATTACTACCCCCTCCATTCATCCCTCCTCTGACGTCCGTACCCCACCTGTTTTCCAACAACCTCTCGACCAGTGTACTAGTAACCCCCAAGATTAGTCTTAAGATTCCCCCTTCAGCCTTTGACCCCAGTAGCCAATGTCCAATTGTAACCCTATGGGTATGGAGACTGGTCAAGCCCTGTGAAACGCCCCTGCTGGTGTTAGACTATGTAGGTGTAATAAAACTCAAGGAGAGAGCAAGCTAGCCAGTCTAGGGATATTGTTTTAAGCACCCCTCCCTTTGTTTGTGTGTAGGCACATCAAGAGAAACGAAAGGACCATGTCTCAGAAGAGGAAGGTCATTCTCGCTTGGACAAAGTAGTAGTTGCTTTGGGATTTAGGGATACTGTCCTATCATGGGCAAAGCCTATACAGAGTGGACTGGTTCTAAGTGCAGACCCATATTTTCTGCGACAATGACGTAGAATGCATGTCTAGCCCAAATTCTGTCCTCTTATTCCTTTCTCCTCCCATTTCTCTGCCCCCCCCCCCCCCCATTTCCAATGAACTGTTTAGGCTCTGCGTGTGCCTTAAAGTATAGTAACTCCATACATTAATAGATTTACTTTACCTGTGTTACATTGTATATTACAGATACTGTTGTGCTATATATTATCAATGGCTGTAAGGGTATGACTGTTTGCAAGATTATTATTTGACATGTCATATGTTCAGAACATAGTGTGATCCACGCACTTCAGCATAAGAAATATGTATGTGCAGTGGTTATGTTTAATACATAATTTATGCAAACGAGGTATAATTATGTCTCTATACCCTAATTGAGTGCTTTTTATGACTTATGCTATGTGATTTGTCCAGTATGTTAACTAGGTCAGTGTTTGCATGAGTATAAACAATGTGTTATATAGCTATGCTGGTTAGGCAGCAGCTCTTGTGACCAAGGTCACAGGAGTGCAACTTTAAAGCCCTGTAGCTAGAAGGCTTGAGAGTGACTGGAAAGCCTATCGTTACTGCCCTTGGTCAATGTTAAGACTTTGTCTGGCCAAGTGGATGGTCAGTACGTCAGTAATGTTCCTGGAAGTCAAGGGGAATGAGTGACCTCTAGCCAATGAGGCAGACTTTGAATGATGTCATAGAAACATGAACCAATGAAATTTCTGCTGGTCAGTTAACTTCCTGGAAGTTTCTGATTTTCTAGAGAAAGTTTGTAATATTAACATTTTACATAAAGTTAGAAAAGTATAAAAGCCCATAGCTTGGGAGCAAATAGGCATATCTGCTTCCTGCCAGCGCTTTGAGGCCTGCATCCACTTTGCTTGTTACATCGACTGTGTGATCCAGAAAGTTTTCTCACACGTTCATCTGCTGAGAGGTTACCACAAAATATTGGTAAACCCTCACAAGCATCAGCTGTTAACATATTGTTATATACAAGTTTTATGTGCCTGTGATACAACTGGTTGTGGCACGTACATCCACTGACTGCCGTGTGGAGCAACTTGTAGTGAAAACGAGTGTTGGGTCTTTTGACTAGGTAAGTCATTGTACTTCTCATGTTAAGTATTGCATTGGAGAGTGTTTGTAATTATGAACCCCAATCAATAGACATGGAGGTTGCTTGTTAAGAAGAAGACTCTGATATCATGTATATAAATTCCGAAGTTATTATATGTTATGCTAAATGTGCTGATGATCGATGACTGATGCTTGTATATTATTTGAAGATATATTGCAATGTACATCAAGGTATTTGCGCTTTGAATGTTTTATGAATGGGCATGATTATACATACACTAAAGTTCATTAACAGGCAGACAAAATTGGGAAGCTGACTTGGAATTGGAAGTCAGATGTTTGCATACATGCATATTGAAATGCCTTGTAGACCCTCACACTCAAGGAAAGTGAGGCTATGCTCGTAAACATTGAGGTCTACAATGAGCACCCCCCCCCCCCCCTCGTCTGGATTGACAGATTTATGTCAACTGACCGTTCGCTGTGAGTGGTAGAGGTCACTGCACTATTGAAATGTGGAATGTGAAACTCTAGAGGGGAGGACTAGCCACTAGATGTGAAGAACCTTGCAAAGAACTAAATGTGAGGAATGGCTGTTCGCTTGTGAATATATGAATGGAGATATTCATGCTCTTTTTAATGTATACATGTTAACTGTACATGCGTGGTGAAGTGTACGACTGCCCAGTGTAATTATTGTGTGCGTGGAGCGCTATTTCCACTCAAATTGTGAGATTTGAATTGGAGTCACAAATGTTAAATGATGACCCCAGATGAAGCAACTATACTGCCAGTCGATCAGATAGATCAAAGCTTTATTTGTGGCAGCAGTGTTGCATATAATTCAGAACGTTGAAATGTTAAACTGAAGTTTGAGAAGCTGCATTAACCGTATAAGCACTTGTTATATGTCAAAGTGAATTGACGAACATTTGAATGTATGCGATTGGAATTTATAACTGTATTGTCTACTGCGCTCATATAGGTTTATGAGGCAAGTATGTATAGAGAATGTACCAGATCAGATATTGGAGTGGATTTCCATACTCCTGAAGAAATATTATTGAATCAGATAGACACAATATTAGGAAAGTCCTGTGTCTTATAAACTCTTTTGACTAGATACATATTTGGACGAGAGCTTTGGCCCGCCTTTGCTTGGTTCAGCGTAGCCTTTTGTCAAGGCCCTCTCGCTGTAATGGGCGAGCGAAGCGAGCCCAGCCGAGCGCGCCTCCACTCAGCTGGGCTCTCTTCACCATACAGCGAGAGGGCCTTGACAAAAGGCTAGGTTCAGCGTGACTGACAGCTACTGAGCATTGCATCAGCTACCGTGTACGACTGGTTTGCGACTTCTCTGGGCTCGTCGACAGGATAACCGGCGAGAGAGACAAAGAGACAGCAACGAGTTGAATTATCGTCATACACTGGCAAATATTTTGTTATGCTAATGTAACAAAGGTTACGATTGAGTCTGTGAACATATTGAATTGAATGATGTACTTTGTTGAACGACAAACAAGCTAATAAAGTTTGTCATTGGATTATTTTGTCAAAACTTAATCCCAGGTGTGATATTCTTTATTTATGAACTCGGGAGTGTAACATTCGGGTTACATGTAAACTAGTGTTCAAATATGCAATTAAGTATATAGCATCAGTACGTTTAGACACTTGTATTGTCATTGAATGGCATGGAAATACACGTTGTAATAGACACTTGTTCAACGATATTCATATAGTCAAAAGGTGCACAATAAAAGTCAAACCTTATTTGGGAGATGCCGGTGCACAAAGGTACGCCACCCACATGGCAATTATACAGAAAACATGCAGTATAGCCCATAAACCTACGTGGATATACGTATATGTTCCATGGATGCAAGACTTCCAGCTGTATAGCAAATTAATTTTCAAGAAACGTGATGGAATCTATAAAGGAGACATTGTTTTATACAATATCTATGTAATGAATATGGTCATGGTTATGATTGTGCACATTCAAAGGAAACCCGTTGGGAAGTGCCCAAATTTACCCCTACCTTCACAGATCCGGGTATACATGTAACATGCATTACACGAACGCGAATCTGTTCTGAACGTACATGACTTTAAAAAGTCGGGGTGGGGGTCATCCCACGAGTCCCACATCAACGAGTTACGTGAATATACGGCCCGCCAGCTCGACATTGAAAGAGGTCCAAGAGTCATACACCACACAAGTCAGAGACAGTATATAGGAAGACAAGACCAGCGAGTCCGACACTAGACCAAAAAAAAAAAAAAAAAGCCCATGAGTCTCACACTAGGCGAAAAAGGGCCCATGATACAGAGTTGTAGGCGTACATTAACCCAAATTCGGTGACCCGCTACAACAAAAGGATCCTAAAGTCGCTGACGGCTGAGCCGAGAAAATCGAGTTTGAAGTCACATCATCAAAATTAGTCAAAACAATCGGATTTGTGGTAATGCTTAGACGTGATGTTTGATTTAAACAAAAAAATGGGGATTTTGATTTAATTCGTTTTTGCACGTACAAAGTAAATTCCTTACAAAACAAAACATACAACACACGTAAAAAAAATGACACACAGTCATACTCACACAGTAACACACACACACACACACACACAGCCGTAGCTTATCTTCGATAGCCTGAATGTCCTTTAGCTAGTTCTCATTCTGCGGTATATACCTATCAAAGTTCTTATAAACGTTTGTTAAACGCCGTCGTCGGGGACGTCTCAAGACCTCTACCCCTTTACCTTGACATCCCATGTACTTCCTGTACTTTCTGTCCTCAAGACAGATTGCTATTGCGGGGTAAACTGAGGACACACCATGTTTGCCCTATTTAGTGTTTATTGTGATGCCGGCAAAGTCAAGAAAACCTTACAAGCTCACACATAAGGGCAAAAACTTCTTGAGATCTGCCTTTCTTTGAGAATAATTTGCCCTATTTGTGCTTACGTGATGCCTGCCGTTAAAGGACAAGTTCACCTTCATAAACATAAGGATTGAGAGAATGCAGCAATATTAGTAGAACACATTAGTGAAAGTTTGAGGAAAATTGGACAATCGATGCAAAAGTTATGAATTTTTAACATTTTTGTGTTGGAACCGCTGGATGAGGAGACTACTAAGGCTTGTGATGTCATATGAGTACAACAATATAAAGAAAATGTAAAGAAAATTCAACATATTTTCACTTTTTTCGCATAATAAAAGAGCACTTGACTTGCCTCTTTCTGAAGGCAATGGGAATAATATTACCCATAACATATGTCAGTAACGAGTCAAGGGAATGTGTATTTTTTTCAAAAGATGAAATTTTGTGAAATTCTCTTTATATTTTCCTTATATTGTTGTACGCATGTGACATCATACACTGCAATAGTCTTCTCATCCAGCGGTGACTGCACAAAAACTTCAAAAATTCATAACTTTTGAACGGATTGTCCGATTTTCCTCAAACTTTCAATGATGTGTTCTACAAATATTGCTTTATTCTCTCAATCCTTATGTTAATGAAGGTGAACTTGTCCTTTAAGGTCAGGCAAGGCACGAACTCGGAAAGACAAAAATCATTTGAAACCAAGTCATTATTTCGTCTTGAACATTATTCTGTAAAATCAAAAAAAAAATCCCTTTTCATATCAAAATGGAACTTAAATTTGATAATAATGCCATATTATGAAAGTTTAGTGCATTAACTTCATAATAAATTGTTTCTCCCAAAGGACTCGGTCAGTCTGCACCTTCATGTGTTATGTGATGCAGATGTTTGTGTGCGTGTGTGTGTGTGTGTGTGTGTGTGTGCGTACGTACGTGCATGTATTATTGTATGTGTTCCTTTAGTGTGTGTATGTGTGTGTCAGTGTGTGTAAGCCTTGTGGGTGTGTACATGCGACTTTTCATCTTTTTATTGGATGCATTAAATTTATTCTCTCACACTACCTTCTTGCGAGTTGATTTTTTCACTCTTGCAAACAATGCTTCCGGTTCATCCATTCGTAAACATACGTAAAAATGATACCAAATGATTCAGGATAAGATACTCTTTCGAATGTATGGTAACCTTTCGTTCATGGCAGGTTTGTAAAACAAATTACAATTCTCTTGAGTGTAAACATTTTTTAACTCACCTTAAGTCAAAAGGGTGCACATGATTGAAAGGTCATCCAGCAGACACTTTTCTTTTCATCAACCATGGCATTGATAGAGGAAAGATTGTTCTGTAATCTCTCTATAAAGGGTGCACATTCAAAGGCAAACCATTGAGAGGTGTCTACAGTTGTTACCCCTATACCCTCACATCGGTACAAAATATGCATTATATCAACGCGAATATACACAGCTGCTGTTGTAAATGTGCATAACTTCCACCTTTGTCAGGAAACATCCCTAAATTTTGACCTCAGACCTCAATTTGGGACCGGAATCATATTTTAGCGTAGTTTTCGCATTTTTTTAAACGCTTGGTCAAATGTATACAAACTTTCTACTACAGATAGAGCACAATATATAAGGGGTTCATTATCTTACCATTGAAATCTTAAAAATTACCTCAGTGCAAACTTCCCCGCCATGTTAGTTACGATTAAAAAAAATGGTTGACCTCCATGATGATAGATTGTGAAATAGACATACGGTCACATTTCTTTCATATAGAGGAGTCATAATTACATGCAAAACAGCTTTTGTGATGAATGATAGTACATCAATATTCTGAGGAATTATTCAAACTTTAGGGCGATCATCATTATTATTTTTCTTATTCCTAATTATTATTATCAAACCTTGACTCACAATGCATCTACAGGAGGATTTTATACGGGCCTATTAACCTCAGCAAGGTTTTACCAGTTTACCATGGGCAGAGACTCACAAGAGGCGAATTACTTGTCTTCAGATCAAGAGCTGGCACAAGACATCACTGCATGGTCATGGTGTTGACTTGACTGGAATGAATGACTCACGTGACAGGAGGAATACCACTGATGATTAGACACTATACCAGCCAAAATCTTTTCTACTTTTTTTCTTTACTGGCCTTTCCATGATAATCAATATGCTATGACTCAAGATAACATTGAAGGTGCAAGTGCAGACTCGATGGATTAATCACCGCATTTGCCAATATCAAGCTTTGGATTCTAGTCACGTATAATTGCCAGATATTATACTGTCTTATAATAATGAATGGCTGTGCAAATTTGTGAATTTGTAAATATCTTGATTTTTTTTTCAATGATATTATACATCAATAAAAACTATTCTGTTCTTACAATTTGTGTGTGTACATGCGAAATCTCAGTATGATTAATTTAATTACGATGTCACTCATGACATAATATTATTATATGGTAAAATGCTTGAAATGAATCCTGAAAATGTTTTGTATGGTCATGATCTACGATCCTGTCTGTCCTTTTGAATATAAAGAAATTTATACATTGAATTCTCGTTACTAGATTTTGAGTTAACAAGCAGGGACCACATTACGTGAAAGAGAAAAGAATACGATTTTTCCAGATATCATGCAGAGTAGTTAATTGATCATTAGTGCCAGAGCATACTGCTCATACAGTAGAGGCTGCCTGAAAAATTAAAGCGAGTTGGTTCTGATTGTATGTTCTTAATATGGCAAGATCCTGTGTTCATGTGTAATGCAATGAGAGATGTATACTTCTACTATTACACGTACCACCACCACCACCGTTAACTACTTGACGAACGTATATCAAGTACGCCATACCTTGTCAAAATGTTAATATCTCTGAAATAACCAGATACACTGTAAATGCAGCATCGATATTACTCAATGATTAATACAACAGGTTTTATCTGTAATTCCAGAGTCCAATTAACTTTATAAGACACTTGTTTGTTAGGAAGTGTGCCAACCATAATTATCAGTTAAGAGCATTAACCATGACTGGTGCAGCAAAATCAAGTGTTTTACAATTTATGCCATCATATGCTATCAAAATGATGTTGATATTCGGGACTGAATAGATTATTGATTCTGGAACATGAATTTGTTATAATTATAAGCTATACTCTATGCTTCTCGGGTTTTAAGTTGGTATTAGTGTAGTGGTGGAAGAGTAAGCTTCTCCATGCGGTATAACGTAAAAACATGATATGCTTCAATCAACGGCGTAAATCCGTACTGAGGAGTGGGGGGGATGGTCACCATCACCACGATTACAAGCCCATAACCGGACCGGCGCAGCCTGGGGGGGGGGGGGGGGGGGGGGCTTGGTGAACCCCCCCCCACACACACACACACACACACACTTTACAGGGATCGGATGTCCCACTCTTTTGCATTGCATGGAATAAGTTATAGTGGGAGGAAAGTGGCAGCAAAAATATGAAGACGTTTTGTTCTTGTTGCTTTTTTTTTTTTGCTTGTCAGATGACTTTCGGCGGAAAATGAGACCTTACAAGTATGAAAACATTTTTCTTTTTGTTTTTGAAATATCTGTGAGAGGGAGCGGAACGACCGAACGGGGGAGGGTGTGTATCCCTCTCCCACACGAGGAAGATTTTGCATTTTCAGACCTGAAATTCAGCGATCTGGTGCACACTTTTGGTGAAATTTAGTTTTCTTTTCTTTAAAAAACAATAAGAAAATGAAATATTCACAATATATTATTGAATGACTAAATCGTGGTATTTCAGCTCTTGCTCCGCCTGTGCGACATCACTGTGAAGGCCTTTAAATAATGGGGCCTATCACCGGCGTAGACAGGATTTGATCTTAGGAGGAGCGGTTATGTGCCACGGAGGGAGCGAAGCAAGCGGGGGGGAGGGGGGGGGGAGGGTATGGTAGGGAGGTTTCCCCTTCCCACGATGAAATCTTTTTGCATTAATAATTTGGACATTTTACAGTCCCAAAACTGCCGTTTGTAGCTATATTTTTCGCTTTGGAAACTAAGGAGGGCCGCACCGAGCGCAACTGCTGTCAATCACTGGCAGCAACATCAGGAGAATGGCATAGCAATTAAATGCGAGCGAGCGGAGCGAGCGAGCTTGAAATTTTTGACATTTTACAGTCTAAAAACTGCCGTTTGTAGCTATATTTTTCGCTTTGGAAATTAAGGGGGGGGGCCGCACCGGGCGCAACTGCTGTCAATCACTGGCAGCAACATCAGGAGAATGACATAGTGGTTAAATGCGAGCGAGCGGAGCGAGCGAGCTTGAAAATTTTTGACATTTTACACTCCAAAGACTGCCGTTTGTGGCTGTATTTTTTCGCTTTGGAAATTAAGGGGGGGGGGGGCACACCGGGCGCAACTCCTGGCAATTACTGGCAGCAACATCAGGAAAATGGCATAACGATTAAAGGCGAGCGAGCGAAGCGAGTGAGCTTGAAAATTTTGATATTTTACAGTCTAAAAAACTGTCCTTTGTGGCTGTATTTTTTTGCTTTGGAAATTAAGGGGGGCGCACCGGGCGTAAACTGCTGGCAATTACTGGCAGCAACATCATGAGAATGGCATAATGATTAAATGCGAGGGAGCGAAGTGAGTAAGTTTGAAAATTTTGACATTTTACAGTCTAAAAAACTGTCGTTTGTGGCTGTATTTTTTCGCTTAGGAAATTAAGGGGGCGCACCGGGCGAAAACTACTGGCAATTACTGGCAGCAACATCATGAGAATGGCATAATGATTAAATGCGAGGGAGCGAAGTGAGTAAGTTTGAAAATTTTGACATTTTACAGTCTAAAAAACTGTCGTTTGTGGCTGTATTTTTTCGCTTAGGAAATTAAGGGGGCGCACCGGGCGAAAACTACTGGCAATTACTGGCAGCAGCATCGGGAGGATGGCATAATGGTTAAATGCGAGCGAGCGAAGCGATCGAGCTTCAAAATTTTGACATTTTGCAGTCCAAAACAGCCGCTTGTAGTTATATTTTTCGCTTTGGAAATTAAGGGGAGCGCACCGGGCGAAAACTGCTGGCAATTACTGGCAGCAACACAAAGAGAATGGAATAATGATCGGGCGAAAACTACTGGCAATTACTGGCAGCAACATCATGAGAATGGCATAATGATTAAATGCGAGGGAGCGAAGTGAGTAAGTTTGAAAATTTTGACATTTTACAGTCTAAAAAACTGTCGTTTGTGGCTGTATTTTTTCGCTTAGGAAATTAAGGGGGCGCACCGGGCGAAAACTACTGGCAATTACTGGCAGCAGCATCGGGAGGATGGCATAATGGTTAAATGCGAGCGAGCGAAGCGATCGAGCTTCAAAATTTTGACATTTTGCAGTCCAAAACAGCCGCTTGTAGTTATATTTTTCGCTTTGGAAATTAAGGGGAGCGCACCGGGCGAAAACTGCTGGCAATTACTGGCAGCAACACAAAGAGAATGGAATAATGATTAGTAATACGAGCGAGCGAAGCGAGAGAGCTTCAAAATTTTGACATTTTACAGTCCCAAAACTGCCGTTTGTAGTTATATTTTTCGCTTTGGAAATTAAGGGGGGCGCACCGGGCGCAACTGCTGTCAGTCACTGGCAGCAACATCAGGAGAATGGCATAGCGGTTAAATGCGAGCGAGCGGAGCGAGCGAGCTTTAAAATTTTGACATTTTACACTCCAAAAACTGCCTTTTTTAGCTATATTTTTCGCTTTTGTTTGTCCCACTTTTATGGGGGAACCACCCCCCCCCCCATCGACGCCTCTTCATAATATGAGGGTGCTTTTGTTAAAGGACAAGTTCACCTTCATAAACATAAGGATTGAGAGAATGCAGCAATATTAGTAGAACACATCAGTGAAAGTTTGAGGAAAATTGGACAATCGATGCAAAAGTTATGAATTTTTAAAATTTTTGTGTTGGAACCGCTGGATGAGGAAACTACTACAGCTTGTGAGTCATGCGTACAACAGTATAAAGAAAATGTAAAGAAAATTCAACATATTTTCACTTTTTTCGCATAATAAAAGAGCACTTGACTTGCCTCTTTCTAAAGGCAGGGGGAATGATATTACCCCTAACATATGTCGGTAACGAGTCAAGGGAATGTGTACTTTTTTCAAAAGATGAAATTTTGTGAAATTCTCTTTGTATTTTCCTTATATTGTTGTACGCATGTGACATCTAAGTTATTCATACAATGCAGTAGTCTTCTCATCCAGTGGTTACTGCATTAAAACTTCAAAAATTCATAACTTTTGAACGGATTGTCCGATTTTCCTCAAACTTTCAATGATGTGTTCTGCTAATATTGCTACATTCTCTCAATCCTTATGTTTATGAAGATGAACTTGTCCTTTAGTGAAAGATCTGCTCCACACTCTTTGATAAATTAGGGAAATATACGTCAATATCAAAAGTGTACAAAGTTTATCGAAAGGGATCCTGTATAGCAGAGCATTTGCATGTTTATGATTGCAATACAACGATCTGGTGCATAATTCTGGCGATATTTGGACAATATTTTCCATTAAAGTTCGAGATTTGTCCACATCTCGGGAATTGCTTGGGGGATAAATGATTTGTCTGCCTATAGACATCCGTATAGGGGCGGGGCAAATGCCCCTTTGCCCCCCCCCCCCCCCCCAATAGATTCGACGCCCCTGATCTTCCCTGGGTATGCCCATAGATGTATCCTGACTGAGTCATCAGTCACTGTCGTTTCTCAATAATGATTCAGGAAATGGAGGGGGTTCAATTATGGCGATTTATTTTTTTATTATTGTTTGTTTGTTTGTTTTCGTACATATTTTGCAGATGGTCCCCAGTTACTCCCGTCATAGGATGTTTCATGTAGGCCTATACTATTTGACGTTGTCAACGTCTGAGCCATACCTCGCAGTGTATGTCGATGTTACTTTCTTCGCGAGCGAGCGAAGCGAGCGAGCGCCTGAGAAAATTGTGTATACATTTTCCTACAAGATAGCATATATTGTTCAGCTCTGTTACCTGTCTGAAGGCCGGCGTACAAACGTCATGCAATATGCCAAAATTGATACATATCACATTTCTGCTTCCTCCATTTTTTCCTAAAAATTCAGGGGGGGATGATTGTACAGGCCATCCCCCCCCCCTCCTCCATTTCAGGGGGGGATATATCCCCCCCATCCCCCCCCCCCCCCGGGATTTACGCCCATGGCTTCAATGGGAGACGGTGACAAGCCATCAGCCTTCCAACTGTGTACAGTAAAGTAGGCTTACATGTGTATAAAATTATATCGTTCTGATCATTATACAAGTCTATTTCTCTGATATCCTTAGCACCCAGTGCTGGTGACTGTATCCAACAGTGTATCAAGTATCTGAAGAAAGCATTTATATTGAGCTTTATCTGTGTATATGTGTGTGCATATCACCCCAATAAGATGTCCGCTTTTTCTCTTTTTTTTTTTATAATTAGGACTAGATCATTATTGCTTTACACAAGTGCTTGTTTTCATTGGTTGCATTGATTTGTTGGGTAAGGTGTTCTATGTATAAAAGTTGTCTTATTTGTGGCTTGAGAAGAAATAATTTCATATGATTATATACTGTATTGACACTCCTTTGATAAATATACAATTACTTATTTTGGTACATGTACAGCATCTCATTCTCTAGATATGGTTTTTGTATATACAATGTACTTGGCATGACTAAAATGTTTTAAGTGTCATTTATAGCATACAACTCCGTTGTTTATGATGTGTCGTATCATGCATTAACGATGATTACGTAAAATGAAGCCAGTATCAACCCTGTGCTCATGAGTACTTAGTATGATGCATAGAAATGTATGTAAATGATGCATCTGTTTACACATTATACAATATTATAATTACCCCGCTAGTATCACTAACAACTTGATGGCTCTTTCATTCTTTCACCGTGTAAGAAGGTTTCGCTATCATTCAGAGGATGTGATATAATTCTGAACTTTCTTGTCATTTTAGATGAGGATACAAACGTATACTATGCGTGCAGTCAGCTGGCAGGGCACTTGAATACTCAGTAGTCTTTAATGAGAACCCATATGCATAACATGATTAGAATAATAGTACAGTGAATACGTGCAACTTGAACAAAATAGAACCATGTTCGTGTTACACATCCAAATTAGATGTGATTCAGTTTGAAAGTAACATGGATGTAAAATGTATAATCCCTTTTCATCCCTTACCTCCACTATATCATGAAGCTGTATATATGTGATTTTTGAATGACTGAAACTTTCATGAACCTATGCATTTCATGAATGACTGATACTACATGAAAGTATTTATTTCATGTATGACTGATACTATCACGAAACTACGAATTGTCTGAATGACTGAAACTATCTTTAAAAAAAAAAAATATGTATTTCATGAATCTTTTGATCAATGCATTCTGTTTGAATTATGAATGTTGTGATTATTATTTTGTAATGCGCAGTAGAGTATATTTTTATAGTAGCTGCGCAAGATCGATGACTGAAACTAGCATTAAATCATTTTCTATAGCTCAGTCGGTAAAGCACCGGGCTAGCAATCCGGAGGTCTCGGGTTCGAATCCCGATTGAATCCCATTTTCTTTGCTCATTTTTCCACTAATAGATTATATTCTTTCTGGTCAGTTTATTCTTCCTTGATTTGTTACATACTCAAAAAGCTGCATCATTTCGGTGATCCCTCGCATTTATCCCCAAGTTGAATTATCCTTCGGGTTTATGCCAGGTTTAAGTGTGTGCGTGTGTGTCACACACAAACACACTGCTATAGCTTCTCACCATCCGAGCATTGAGAATTTAGGATTTCTGGGACGAACACTGAACTAGGGCTTTCTATAGATCAGTCGGTAGAGCACCGAGCTAGGAATCTGGAGGTCTCGGGTTCGAATCCCGATAGAATCCCATTTTCTTTGCTCATTTTTCCACTGTTAAAGTATTTTGTTAAGAATGACTAAAACTATCATGACACTATGTATTTTATGAATGACTGCATCTCGACCCTAAGAAGATTGACCAATCAAATTAACGAATTGTTATCTATTGTTATCTATGCTTAGAATTCCATCAAATTTTGGTAGACGTATAGTAATGACTCGCAACTATACTACACATGGGACATCATGTAACACAAAGTACTTTGTTCACGAAACACTACAAATACTATACATACATTGACATGATAATGATGTATATTGCGCACATTACGATAATCGGGTAATTTGTATGATTCAAACTGATTTCAAACCTCAGTGGTAATTAAAAAAAAAAAAAAAGGTAATAACCCAAAGTGAGAATGAAACTTTTGATATCTGTAATAGGGAGCAAATCTCTGGTAATGTTGATTTTCTGTATGTAAGTGTGCATTCATATAAAAGTATATCATGCATATTCTTGTTATTGTTATATAATGTCTCAGGTAACAGTCTGCAAGAAAGTATGCATAGTGAACTTGCGATTAGGAGCGCGGTGTTTGTCATGTTTACTTTGTCATGGCACATTATTGATGACAGAGGATCAAATATGGAGATTAATGCTGTACAAAGAAAAAAGAAAAAGTGGTGAAAGTTTGGTCACTTTGTGATTCAAACTGTATATTAATTAGAGGTTTCACCCCAAAGGGATTGAAAGTTTAATACATTTAATTCCCTCTGGTGGATGGTTCTTGTCCTTCATGATTTTAGCAACTTCATCCAATATTCTTCGCTCAAATGAATTATCAAGAATTGAGAGCAGGTTCATTATGAGCAGAAATGTTTGGTGCAACCAATTCTCACAATTGCTGCTTGTTTGATTGTTTCCAGAGTACATTACATTTCTTGATATCAATATCCTCATACCTTGGTATGTATGTTAATGCATTTAATGAAGATATTATTATGTTTATCTGTATATTGTAGATGTTACAGGATACATGTATATCCTCTGCCCATGAAATGAATATCAAAATTTCATGAAACTCATATATCCTACATAGACCCCGTTTACAGTGCGAGGCTCGGCCGCGACCGAGCCGCGGCCGAGCCCAGCCCCGCTTCAGTGTAAACGCGCAAAAGGCCAAATGCGAGGCCAAAATTGGCCTCGCATTTGGCCTCGCTCTGGAGGTGGTCTCGGCCGTGGCCGAGCCGCGGCCGAGCCCTGCCTCTTCTTGGTGTAAACGCAAACTGGGCCAAATGCGCGGCCAATTGCGCGGCCAATTTTAGTCTGGCTTCCAAACCCTCTGCCTGTATCTTTCGCTGTTCAGGATATTAACCCCCTCAACGTCGAAAACTAGTATAGTTTAAGGTGGTTTTGTCCTGCAAAGGATTTTTTTCCTTCGGCAAAGGCCTTTGCCCGAACGGCGACTTCGTCGCCACGGAATTCATTTGGCAAAGGGTCTGAAAACCAGACAACACCAAATTGCGTTTGTTTACAAGCAGAGCGCCACTACGACAAAATATTGAAAGGTTTAAATCAAAAGCGCGGCCGAGCCCAGCTGCAGTGTAAACGGACAAAATTGCGAGGCTCGGCCGCGCAATTGAGGCCGGACTCGGCCGCGGCCGAGCCGCGGCCGAGCCCGACCTCAATTGCGCGGCCGAGCCTCGCAATTTTGTCCGAGACCCCGTTTACAGTGCGGGGCCGGGATCGGCCGCGGCTCGGCCGCGGCCGAGCCCGACCTCAATTGCGCGGCCGAGCCTCGCAATTTTGTCCGTTTACACTGCTGGGCTCGGCCGCGCTTTTAATTCAAACCTTTCAATATTTTGTCGTAGTGGCGCTCTGCTTGTAAACAAACGCAATTTGGTATTGTCTGGTTTTCAGACCCTTTGCCAACTGAATTCCGTAGCGACGGAGTCGCCGTTCGGGCAAAGGCCTTTGCCGAAGGACAAAAATCCTTTGCAGGACAAAACCACCTTAAACTATACTAGTTTTCGACGTTGAGGGGGTTAACATCCTGAATAGCGAAATATACAGCAGAGGGTTTGGAAGCCAGACTAAAATTGGCCGCGCATTTGGCCCAGTTTGCGTTTACACTGAATAAAGGCCGAGACCACCTCCAGAGCGAGGCCAAATGCGAGGCCAATTTTGGCCTCGCATTTGGCCTTTTGCGCGTTTACACTGAAATGAAGGTGGGCTCGGCCGCGGCCGAGCCGCGGCCGAGCCTCGCACTGTAAACGGGGTCTTTCACAGGGCCAGCGCTACGTTTTTTAAAAGCGAGGGACCCAGTTTATGGGAACATGAACGTCGATTCATTTTGAGGGGGAAAGACATTTTGGATAACATATTTCTAATGCCACTTCCGGATTTAATCAGCTGACAAGCAAAGAGAAAAAAAGGCTTAACTGCAATTGTTTGGTGCCACTTGCGGGGTAAAAACAAGTGGGGGCCCAATTGGTAAGACCCTATTAATAGTTATGCATTCCTATGTACTGTATTATGTAAGGAAAAAAAAAAAAAAAAAAAACCTGGGAGCCCCGGCCGGCCTGATACATGCCTCTACTACAGTACACTCGTACAGTTGTACCAGTAAATAGGAATCACTTTGAGGTCGGGTGGCCAGGCGGTCGGTTGGTCGGTTTCTCCATTGCAAAATCTTTAAAAAATAAAATACTCCCAAGGTTTGAAATTGAGCAATTGACCTAAAACTGGCATGTGTGACGGCTATCATAGGTAAATTTGCAAGACACCTTTTTCATCAATATAGAGTAATACATTACCATGGTAACGGCAAATTATCATTAAAAAAATCATATAACCTGGAGATCGAACTGTGCTCTCAGATTTAAAGCAATTTACTCGTTGAAATTCGGCACATGTGATCAATGTGATGTGTTTGCAAGACATTTCTTTTTTCTTAAGTGATAAATGTTGCCATGCAGGCAACAATAGTTTTTGCACAAATCAAACAAATTTTGTGGATCAAACTGTTTGCTCAGTTTTTAAGCATTTGAGTTTGAATTTGACTTATATGATTGCTATACTACGTTACCGTGCAAAACAGTTTTCTGTGATTTTCAGTATACACTGTAGATCTGTTGCCATGGCAACAGCATTTTTATACAAATCATACAAAATATATGAGGATCAACCTATCTCTCTCAGTGTTTTAATCTTAGACTTGAAATTTAGCACACGTGGCCGTAGTAGTATGTAGATGTGCAAACTTTATCTTTTTTATTGTCAACCAATATGGTGCCATGGTATTGGCATTAAAGGGGATAGCTAGTAACTGATCACTGGGAATCAGTGGGAATGCTGGGGATGGTTGTTCCAATTCTTGTGAGATTCATTTACGAGTACAGTATAATATGTGAACCTGCACCTCAAAACAAACAAAAAGTCGCCAGACATGGATTTTTAGTTAAGACCATATTCTGAAAGAGCAGACTTTAAGCTTTAAAATGATGTATAACTCAAATCAAATGGACTCTCCTAACCTATCTAAATATTGGAAAGAAAGCACAAACTCAGGAAAAGTGTGAACTGAGAAAAGAGGCTCTGAAGTACAGTGTCTATTCAAACGCTTAATCTTTACCAAACCGTGCTGGCTGTGCGATGAATGGGACAAAAAGACAGGAAGTAAAACACCAGAGTAACAACAATGAAGGGATTATCAGATTAAACTGAAATTAAGCATGCCTCATTAACACATTCTGTCCATATTTAATGCCAACTTTCAAAGCAGTAGCACTATCCTTTCAAAAGTTATTAGAGTTGAAAGAGAAGAGTGTGGACAAGGTTTTTCAGAAATAAACAAGGAAAAGTAGAAATTACGCGGTGCATAATATAAGTCCCCGCCGGAAGTAGCATTTTGTAGCAAAATGTACAATATAGGTCAAAAATCAAGGTCAAAGGTCAAAGAAGTCAAAGGTCAAAATTCTGTGTAGAAGTTTTGAAGCCCTCACCTAGTGCCATCACATAAAGCAAACGGAATCGAAATTGGGTTAGAAATGACGAATTAGTAGCATTTTGTAGCCAATGTACAATATAGGTCAAAAATCAAGGTCAAAGGTCAAAGAAGTCAAAGGTCAAAATTCTGTGTAGAAGTTTTGAAGCCCTCACCTAGTGCCATCACATAAAGCAAACGGAATCGAAATCGGGTTAGAAATGGCGAAGGAGTAGCATTTTGTAGCCAATGTACAATATAGGTCTAAGAAGTCAAAGGTCAAAAATTCTGTGCAGAAGTTTTGAAGCCCTCACCTAGTGCCATCACATAAAGCAAACGGAATCGAAATCGGGTTAGAAATGGCGAAGGAGCAGCATTTTGTAGCAAAATGTACAATATAGGTCAAAGGTCAAGGTCAAATGTCACAACTGAAATTCTGCGTAGAAGTTTCAAAGCTCCCATGTAGTGCTATCATATAAAGCAAACAGAATCAAAATTGGCTCGTAAATGACAGAGAAGTGGCAAATTGAAGATTTTGATCACACACGGACGCACACACGGACGGACACACGGACGCACGGACACACACACATACGGAGCCCGTTTCATAGTCCCCTGCTCGAACTCGTTTGGCGGGGACAAAAAGGGATTCTAAAGACACACCTAATCACACTATTCTACCAAAAATGTTCGAGATAAACTGCTAAAAAAAACACACTTTCCTGCCCGTTTTATGATACCAAATTTTAGCATAATGTAAAAGAAGACCCGCTCTTTCAGAAAATATGAAAAAGTCAAGTTTGGCTAGGCTGACCCATTTCACTTATTTTCAGTCCTCACGCAAAATCAGTGTGTGCGACTTTATGTTCGTTTTGAGGTACACGGTCACATATATCTATTGTTGTGTGGAAATTGTTTGCTTCAGAACGGTCTCATATTCAAGTAATGTGCAGTTTAATGCCCCCGTCACTGTACAAGCATGCTAGCCTGGAACCATTAAACTGCACATTACTTGAATATGAGACCATTCTGAAGCAAATAATTTTCACACAACAATAGATATATAATGTACTCTTAAATGAATCCCATAAGAAATGGAACAATCATCCCACAGCATTCCCATTGATCAGTTATCAGTTACTAGAAAAAAAAAAGTATGCAAAAATACATTATTGTTGATTGAGCTAAATCCCTCAGATTTTTAGTATTTGACTTGAAGTTTGGGAACATAAATGACCAAACACAAGTGACCGCAGTACATGTAGTATGTTTATGTGAAAATTTCATCTTTCATGAATGTTGAACTCTTTGTTGCCATGGTAACAGCATATTTTGAATGAAAATCATACAAATTACAAGTGGATTAAGTTAGTTCCCTCGGATTTTTGGTATTGACATTTGGCACATTTGACCAATATGATGTTTATTCAAATTGATTAAGTTCTTGCTTCGAATTTTTACTGCAACTGATTGACAATTTGCCCTACATCGACATAGATAAGCAGCGAATTATCCGTGTTCAGAAGTATTGTAGCCACAATATAGATCATGACATATATATTCGGGCAGAATTCGGACCTACAACCTCCTGGTCACCAGACAGGTGTCTTATCCACTTGACCACAGAGCTTCCATCCAACAGCCAGTGCTGGTTCTGACCCTTAGAGCATTAATTATTAAAAACTCGACGCAAGTTTAATTAATGCTAGTATAGTATGCAGTACCTGCTGCATACTAGGAACTGGAGTGTTACAGCTCAAGCAATGTCTGGACTCTTGCGAGTCTTGTTTTCTTTTTTGCAACTCACATAATCTAATTTTTGTAGTATTTGTTCATGACAATTACATGTAGATATGTGTTATCAATGGGTGCTCAGGCATGTCTCTCTCATAATGTTGCTGAATTTGGCAATGAATTGTACACACTTCCAATTCGGCTTTACAGTGTGTTGAACATTGCAAGGAAATACAATGCTTCAATGGACATGTACTACAAAACAAGAGCTAAAGCAAATAGGTGTACGTGTAGATTCACACAGTATCTACTTGTTTTTGGGTGCCAGGTAAAAATGGCAGAGGTAAAAATGGCAGAGGTAAAAATGGCAGAGGTAAAAATGGCAGGGGTAAAAATGGTAGGGGTAAAAATGGCAGAGGTAAAAATGGCAGAGGTAAAAATGGCAGTGGTAAAAATGGCAGGGGTAAAAATGGCAGAGGTAAAAATGGCAGAGGTGAAAATGGCAGAGGTAAAAATGGCAGAGGTAAAAATGGCAGGGGTAAAAATGGCAGAGGTAGAAATGGCAGGGGTAAAAATGGCAGAGGTAAAAATGGCAGAGGTAAAAATGGCAGAGGTAAAAATGGCAGAGGTAAAATGTTAGAAGTAATGAGAGCGATTTCGTCAGAGATAAACGTATGAAGAGGTTTTGAATGATAACCTAGCCAGAGCAAACTGTATTTATCGAATTATCAAATCCAAACTGCAGATTTGAAGAATGTTTATTGAATTATGTTTTAAAAAGATTAGAGCACTCTCATTATTCTGAGTTTGATTCAAGTGCAGTGTCGTAATCTGTCTGTTCAGAGGTATAATAAGCCAGCTAAGAACCTGGTAGGCCTATGGGAAATTATTTTTATTATTCAATATTATTATTATTATTATTATTATTATTATTATTATTATTATTATTATTATTATTATTATTATTATTATCATTATCATTACTATTATCTATCATTATAAGGGGTTTCCAACAATGCTGCAAAGCCCTTAAACAGTATAATCCTACGTTGTTTCGCCCAATTAAGTTATCACACACACACACACACACACGCACGAACCCACTTTTGGCATAAACATAATACTTCTATACGCAGATATACATACTCTCACATACACACTCTTACACAAACGAATTCCGCTCACGTCCAGGCTAGTATATTGTCATTATTTTTCATTTTTTGAACTGTTTAGTGTAAAGAAGTGAAGGAGACATAGTCGAAGCAAACCGCTAATTTTTCACCTGTTCTATGTTATTTTCTCACATTCAGGTTTCGTAGGAGCCTATTTATCTCACAAGGCCTGATCACGACATAATGTAGAAGTAAAAATACAAAACGCAAAAAAAAACAAACTACAGCAGATGTATCGGCAGACATAAGTAAGCTCTTGCAAAATATTTCATTACATTGTTCAAGTATCACATGGCGCAAAAACAAATATCTCGAAGTTTTAAATGAACACTTTGTGGTCACTTTACAAACTTATGCCTATTAAAACTGGAGACGAACTTTAGCAATAAACTGTTCCAGTGAGAGAAAAAAACAATAGTTTGCCATGGGATTTCTTTCAATCATTGTTGAACGAATCCGCAGGCGAAAAAATGTAAATGTTTGATGCCTTTCAAACTTAGCTGTTGCCCCAAAGCATGGGCGTAAATCCCGGAACACACCAGAATCAGGTCAATAGCACCATTAGACCCAGAGATAATCGCAACTGTAGATTTCAAATGGCGACCATTTTGAAATCCAATATGGCGGACATAAAGAGAGAATTCCAAGTGGCCCAATATCTGAAAATGTTTGCAATATGTTAATGTACATTTTGTGCCAAATTTGGTGCTTGTATCACAAAATGCACGATAGGTTTGCTAAGCTGCCCCACTTAGAGTATTTAGTGATACCCCTTTATATATAAAACATTTTCGTGTAATTAATGATTTGTTTAACCCCTAATTTTGGGGGAATGGGACATCAAGCGGGGAGAAATGAGACAACCTGGAGAGAAATTGGATAACCATCATGACCAAAGTAGGATTTACATGTGCCGCGGGGAGAAATGTAACACTGCCCTATTAAATTTCTCCCAGTGGTAACAGAAACAGTAAAAGATCCCTGGCAATTTTTCTTACCTGCATGTCTGTTATCAAGCAATTTTATTTTCAGAAGTTTGCACACTTATTAAAATACCTATTAACATAGCATAGGACCTACCAGATCTATAGTAAGTTTGATATTTTACTGACAAGATACCTGTAGAGCTGTATAGCGGTTAATATGTCCATTTTCAGGTGTACCGAGGCTCATCTTTTTACTGATATAATTGGATTGTTGACTGGCCGAGCATTTTTCAAGTTACATGAGTGTCCAATATTTCTCCCCATGTCCCATTTCTCCCCGGTCTCCCCCGTGCTTTATTTCAGAAGGCACGAAAAGCGCGTATTGCGAGAAAGGTGTCAGGAACATGAAGAAAAAAAATCCGTCACTTTTACCTCGTCCTCTTGCATTTCAACGACTAAATTTTTATCAATGGCATTTTTATCTCTAGCATTTTGACCACTGTCATTTTGACCCCTGACAACTTTACCTCTGACATTTTTACCACTGACATAATTATTTACCTCTGACATTTTTACCCTGCCATTTTTACCTCTGACATTTTTACCTCTGACATTTTTACCTCTGTCATTTTTACCTCTGCCATTTTTACCTCTGCCATTTTTACCTCTGCCATTTTTACCTCTGCCATTTTTACCTCTGCCATTTTTACCTCTGCCATTTTTACCCCTGCCATTTTTACCCCTGCCATTTTTACCCCTGCCATTTTTAACACTGCCATTTTTACCTCTGCCATTTTTACCTCTGCCATTTTTACCCCTGCCATTTTTACCTCTGCCATTTTTACCCCTGCCATTTTTACCTCTGCCATTTTTACCTCTGCCATTTTTACACCGAACCTGTTTTTGCGTGTATATACAGTGGTCAATATAGCAAGATCCTAGAGACCAAGAAAAAATGTTATGTTCTTTATATCAGATATTTTGTTATATCAGTAGCCAATAAAGAATAGAAAATAAATTCATTGGGCCCGGAGAAATTAATTTGATATATCAGATCTCTTTGCATCGAGTTTCCACTGTATCTTGTCTATATTCTCAGATCACTGTTCTTTCGCTAGCCAATGTTTTAGTAATATGACACTTAGGGAGTCAACTAGCCAGTCATAATGGTCAAGCAATCACCACAGCCTTCTCAACTTTGTTGTTTTCATTAATGAAATCACAAAATTATTCACCCACTCATGACATCATGTCACACACACACATATCCCCAACAAAATTTCCCTTGCCTTCCAATCAAACTGACTGGTCACTGTAAGTCAATACAGACATGGACATGTGCAGTAGTCAAGGAGAGTTGATTTGAGTTGTATGTAACGCTTGATGTAGTGCAACGCAAGTTTGCATTGTGAGAATTACAGGAAGACTCAGCCACTGCAACTCATAAGATTTACTTCTCAATGTATTTCAAATGCAAGGAACTGGAATCTTTTTGACTCATCCAATATAAATGCAACTCCAGCTTTGGCCAAAGTTTTGGTTCCTAAATGCATGCATAAAATCACGACTATTGGGAGGCTTGAAGTCAAACAATTTTTCAGCTCATGTGGACTTTACTGTACTGTATTGTAACATTTATTTTCCACTCATTCAAAGAGAAGAATACATAGAGTAACACATGCTCAAGTACAGTTTACATGAAAAAAAAAAAAAAATTTGAATGGTCCTGTTTGTTTTTGCTGTTGTTGTTGTTGTTGTTGTTGGTTTTTTGTTTTTTTTTTTTTTTGTTTTTTTTTTCAAAAGAAAGCTATCTGGGAAAGTCAGATATACCATCTAACAAATGTTAAGCTTGGTTGTAATTTTGACGTTTACATCATGGAGTATGAGAGGGGATCTGTAAAGTAGTATAATCTTTAATCTACACCCCCCATAAACTGAAATCTTAGAACCTGATTATGCATTGTTTCCTATGAACAGCATGTGCCAAATTTGAAAAGGCAATATTTGAGCTCCAAACAAACAGACAGATCATTGCTTCATGAATTCAGTTATTACACTATTTTCTCTCATAACACAAGTTTTCAACAGTGGGATAGCAATGATGAGTACCAATGAAAAAAAAGAAAGAATTCCAGACAGTTCCTGTCCAATGAGGACATGAAATACAAAAGTGAACAAAAACAAGAAAGGGATTTGGTTATGGTGAGTTTACTCAGTCTTCAGTGACATTATTATCAATGAAATGAAGGCAATGTAAACCTTCAGCTGTCATCTCTGCAAGAAACAGGATGTAGGAATCATACTGTTGACTGCAAACAGCAACTGTCTCATCTAGATTGATTCCATGCCTAGTACAGGCCACTCTCGTCATAATCAAGTCCTCAGGACCGACAGCTTTCTTCTGTTTTGTTGACATTTCATTACAGCCAAACAAATGCTGTACAGTGCACCCCCGTTATAACAAAATGCTCGGGACCGGCAGTTTTCTTTCGTTATAACGAAATTTTGTTATAACCAAACAAATACAATATATAACGAAAACAATGAAGCCACGCATATATGATATTCTGTTTGTTGAATACTCGTCATACACCGGAAAGCTAAACAAATAGTTATTCAATTTCAGATTATTTTATTACAATAATGCAAGTTCCCCTCGGAAACTGTGCGTGACACACCAAGCAAACACACAGTTCGCCCATGCAGAGACGTTATAAATGCTTGTTTCGCTACGTATTTTCGAAAAAGATCCTCAATTCGTTATGATGGAGCACATTTCTTTTGTTTTTCTTTGTCAGTGGCGCTCGGAAAAGACTTCGTTATAACGAAGTTTCGCTATAACCGTGTTCGTTATAAGCGAATTTTGTACCATAGACTTTAATGGCGATAATTTTGGGACCAGAAGTTTTACTTCGAAATTTCGTTATAACCCTGTTCGTTGTAACGGCAGTGCACTCCTATACGCTATATATTTCGCAAGTCTAAATTTTCGCGAATCAGGAATTCCAGACGATTTTGTGAGTGGTTAAATTTGCAATTGTGGTGTCCTGTACTGAACAGAAAAATGTACATGCGTACGTCACATCCACATCGGGATCAGAGTCAATATTTTTGCGTGTCTTTAATTCCACGAATAGCGCCTGACTCACGAAATTCGCAAAAATAATAACCTCGCAAAATATTCGGCGTATACAGTAACGTACAGTTAACAGCCACCTGTCTAAAGCAGCCACCTGCTGTATATGGCCAATAAAAAACAATTTCGTTTGAGAAAATGGCATATTATAGAACCCGTCTATGGCAGCAACCTGCTTATAATGGCCACTTTTTCATTCTCCCTTGGGTGGCTGCTACAGACAGGTCTGACTGTACATAAAGATATCGTCTGCTGAGAACCAGAATTTTAGGGGCATCCAATTATTGGTATCATGTTGTCAAGCTTGACCTCCTCTACATTATGGTGTCTATTTCAGATTATTTCAGTACAATGTTACAAATCAAAAGCACAACAGTGCTATTTTACCCGATAACTGGAACAACGCTTATAATGTAACCACTTTTGATTAAATAAGCATTTAATATCACGAAAATTAATTGCTCTGTTTCTAATTTTGCTAAATTCTTAGAATGCGATAGTGCCCTTCTGGTTCTCATCTTGGATACATAGATTCATCGTAACTAAATTAAGATATAACCATGTTCGTTATTACAGGAGTGCACTGTATTGGTACTAAACTTTATAAAAGTGAATTGTTGTAAGATGTGCTGCCAGAGGGAGCCATTGATAACCCAGCTCGTTCAAGTCGTTGAAGATCAGCCCTCAGGGCATGTGATCGATTGAGAAGCTCCCGTGTCTGTCGTGAGTGATGGAGAGGATGCCCAGCTGTGGTGTCCTGGCTTTCAGATTGACTGGGATCAAACTGAAAAGCAGAAATACATAGAAATTGAAGAAAGAATAATTGTCAAATTTATTTCATGGAATACTTGAATGCATGATAGGTAATATTTTTGGTTTAAAAAGGATACATGTCACAAACATTTCCATAGAATTCAAAATGTACATCGTATCTTTATCTCTAAGTCTGTACGTATTGCAACATGAGTACTCAAGGTTGTCTCCTAAAAAGTGCAATACTGAGGAACCTCTTATTAAATTTCATTTGTGGACCTCTGAATTATTAAATTGACCAGCAGACCCTCTTTGCATCCCCTTCAAAGATTTGATTCATTCTAAGTATGTGTTTGTTAAATTACCATGTCATCTACATAACAGGTGTACTAAATACAGAAAATACATAAAAAGTCAAGTGCATCTTTGAGAATAAATGTCAAAATTGAAATCATAAACATTACTTGTAACTGTTTCCAACACGTTACAATGTGACAGTGACTGCCTTATACCTGTAAATCCTCTAGCACTATGTCTCTGCACACCCATACTAAAGGTTTTCTTGCGTCTTTGTTATATGTGTGCATTTCTCCATATTTGTTGATATTTAGGGAATCAAAGCAATATGAATATAAAATAATACAGATGATTATTGCAGTTTCTGTTTTGAGTGAGGAACGAATTGACTATACTCACTGTAATACAAAATTCATAAATATTATACATCTGAGCTTTGTAAGATTGCCTTTACAGTTTTATGTCATGGATTTCTTTTTTAAATCCCTATGGGAAGTACATGTATTATGACGATACAGTTGTACTTCTTTAAATGGTAACACATAAAATCAAACAAAGCTAGTTGTTCACTGGTAATCACAGAAACAAAGTCAGAAGGAAAATGGGGAACAAAGACATTACCAAACATGGAGAGAAAGCTTAACACGTTGCCTTTGAAAAAAAAAAAAAAACACTATATATATGTATATAAAGAAGCAGATAACCATTACATAACAAAGACATGAAAATAAAAGAACAAAACTGACCAGTGAGGAGGCTACAAGGAGAGTCTTGTCAAGGGAGGCCTTGAGGTCAATGGTTGAGGCAGATGGCATCATGGAGGGACGGGAATTCTGCCAGCCAGCCAGGCAGTGCTGTATCGATATGAGGTAATCAAGTCTTTTAACAAATCACTCACATACCTTGTGTAAGTACATACAGTATATTTAGACTACGCATTTATACTACAAGATGTTAAGTTTGGCACCACAGAAGACCATTTTTTTTTCTGTGCACACCTAAGGTATCTTGGAAATTTAAACAACATCAGAGCAATACCTAGAATTTAAGCTACATCATGTCAAAGTGATTACTGCTACTTACCCTGACTTCTTATGCACTGATTATCAGGGCACCATTTCATGAAAGTTGTCAGCCTTGACAAGTTGTCAGTCTCTGACAATTTCAGTAAAATCCTTAGTGTTGATTGGCTGAGAAGATCAGGTAATTGACTGTTACCATGGTAATTATCAGAGACTGACAATTTGTCAGGACCGACAATTTTCATGAAACGGTGCTCGGGAGTCCTCTTTAGCATGGCTTGCATCATACATGTACTCCTTTCTTGCATTTGAGTTTTATATGATTTACAAATCCACACAAGTTACACAGGTTGATATTGCACATTTTCAGTACACACTGAAAATGTGCATTTTGGGTCACCTCCACCAAGTTCAGTTTATCTGTATTTTCTGACAGAGCTTCCATTCTCTTGGCAAAATGTGGGAACTGGAAGCGTGAAATCATGGTTAAATGATAATTAGTGTTTTTAGCAGCCTAACTGTTTAAAGAGAATGTAATAAGTTTCACTTCACTCTGATAATGCCTTCACAGTGCTTACCATCAAGTTTTCAATCCCCTTCTTGTTTCACACACCATAAAGGGTACCTCGCTGCACTTGAATAGACCCTTAACTTCAAAGGCCTTACTCTCAAAACTAGCATTCCTACATTTTTTTAGTTTCCATCCTTTATTTGGATGAGTTAAAAATCATCAAAATTTAATGATTTTAACATTTCAAAGCTGGAGCTCCACTCTTAGAGTCTGACCTTACATGAAAGCTCTTATTTGGTGACTTTCAGTTTGTCGATTTTGTGAAGTGATGCAATGTCACATGTTACTCATTTTATTCATTTTCACAAGATTTATTTTCTTTATGACTGTTGAAATAATATCAGAAATATTACTTCATTGAGACATATCCCTAACGTAGCAAAAATTGATCTACAATTGTATTATGCAATTTTGACAAAATTAAAGTTTCACAATTTTGACAAAATTAAAGTATTTTGTGTATTCTGCAAATACATGTATAATTGCTCTGCAATGAAAATGAAATAAGGACATGGTCTTGTTGTATAAACAAACAAACAGTTCTTCACTCCCTTTCCCTACAAGACTCTGAAATCTCCATTGGTTTTGTAAAGGACTAATCAGGCTCCCTTGGGAAAGAGAAACTTATTACAATATTTACTTTACGACTTATTTACTTATTAAATACTACACTTACCAGAGAAACTATTACCAGTCACACTGATTTATTTTCAATTCAACAGCACAGTGGAAACTCGAGATAAAAAGAGTATAGCAAAATACCTGATATAACAAACTATTTCCTCCAGTCACAATGTATTTATTTCCTTTGTTTTGCATTGTTTATTCACTACATATGTACAACAAAATATGCATAAAGAATAGATTGCCTTGGTCCCAAGGATCTCATTATATTGAGTTTCCACTGTAGATCTGTTTTTTGTTTTCATTTGTCTACCACACAAGCCAAAACTCTTACCTGTGATAATCCCATGGAGTCTGTAGGATCAAAACTCTGCCTCCGATGAGGGCGCACTTGATATGGAGACATGAGGGTGGACCTGGGAACACTCACTCTGCAATGCATCAAATATCAAAGTCACACACAAAGATGGTGGGTATGGTATATACAGAATGTCTTGAATAGATTTTGATAATTTAGTCAATGGTGCAAAATGACTATGAATACAGTAAGAGTACTTCCCAAATGTATGTCTGCAAGAAAGCAACAAATGGTGATTTCTGTGAAAAAAAGGACATATTTTTCCTTTCACAACACAATACCAGGTAATTAAAATGATGCACTGGATACATTTATATTAAATAATGAAATCATGGGATTGAATGCACGGATGACAGAAAGAGTACTGCTTTGTTGGTCAACACTCACTGTACACACTGATCACTCTGTGCTTCCAGAATTCATCTGACATATGGAGACTAGGATGTACAAGCTTGAAAAAGACTTCATTAAACAGTACCTGATGTATGATGGTGACTTTTGTTGGTTTTGTTCACTGTTTCGTCTTGTTTGGCAGATGGCACACACACTCTCCCCACTGCCATTGCCATGAAGGGGTTCAGGAAACAGGCGATTATTCAGGACATAGTTATGAATACCTGTATCAGAGAATGTTGTATGAGTTCTTTACATGGTGACAGAAATCAATTGACACTCCAAACTTTTATACACACTTCATTGCAATGACATTAGACTTTAACTCACAAATAATTAATCTGTACTTTTATGACACTACACTGTAGGCATTTGCATTACATTATAGCAAATGTAAGATGCAAGCATACATTTTTTTTTTTTTTGTGTGGAGTAGACTAACACAAATAAATTACATATTTCATGGGCAAGGTGAAGAGGCATTAACATTGGCAAAGTTACATACTTAATTGTACGTAATATATATCGCCCCCCTAATAATTGTATTGATAGTTTTTTAGAAGATTTTGATGATATATTACATTGTACATAATCTGAATAGAGAAAGTAAAATTATATGTTTAATGGGAGATTTTAATGTAGACCTGCAACAGGATAACAACAATGTCAATCAATTCAAAAGTGTAGTATACTCAAACGCCTGTTTTCCCGTCATCGACAAACCTACAAGAATTGTAGGTAATTCGTCTACCCTTATAGACAATATATTTACAGTGTATCAATGTACACAATTGTCATATTCATTCAGGTCTTGTATATTCTGAAATCTCAGATCATATCCCTGTCTTTGTAATGATTGATTCCCCTCCTCCTCGTAGAAATGGACAAACATTTTCTGTTCGTAAATTCACCACTGAAAATGTAGCTAGGTTAAATGAAAATTTGCAGAATGAAGATTGGGAAGATGTTTTAACCTGTGACGATACCGAAAGAGCATATCAGTTATTCTGGGCTAAATTTGAGATATATTTTAACATTAGTATACCTCTGCCCCCCCACGGAAAAAAGCAGTAACTGACATTTTTATGAATGTCTACTTTTTTGCAAAAATGAATAGTTTACCCAATGCTCTCCAATGTTAATAGGTCAGTTTTGCAAAAAGAAAAATGAAAGTGACCAAAAATACAATTTTTCACTTTTGCAAAAAGCAGTAACTGCATCCAGTTGATTCAACTTTGCAAGTTTCCCCACGGAAAAAAGCAGTAACTAACAAAGCCCACGGAAGAAAGCAGTAACTAACAATTTAGTCTTTATCATTCAGACTCTGTATAGTCCTTCCTGTATATTTTTTTCCCTAATACCATTTATTTTTTCTACTAATTCTTTTTTAAACAATGTAAACAGCAGTTTCTCCCATAATTTAGGAGAGTAGATATAAAAAGATTGTTTCACCAGTAACTTGACTCTGCCCGCAGGGAATCATATGACAAGTTGTAGAAAAAGCTTCTTTCTGGAGACTAGCAAACCTGGCAGACTCAGCGCGCTCAGAGTGCAGAATACGCGTGCAGCAGTTGCATGCGCATAAACTCTGCAGCATACAGTAACTAGCTAAACATTGCATCACATCACACTCATCACTTGCATGCACAGTATTGCAGGTCTGGTACAGTCTGAGTGATCATGCCAGTGCTAACGATGCTGTCACACAGTTTCTGCGGTCCAGGCATGCCTGTAAATCTATCATGAATTGCAGAGGAAAAGTCATGGTAGCCATGGCTTTGGCCAGAACCAGAAAATCTAGGTGAGCTGAAAATATATTGAAGGGAGATGAGCACTAGTATTAATGCACTAACGTTAGTCTAATGTTAGATGTAGGACTAGGCCCTAAAGTTTAAAATAGGTCTACCAGATCTATAAACGTTACAGAGTAGATCTAGATTCTAATCTATTGTTAACTGTTTAGTGTTAGACAAAATGTCAGTAGGCCTAATCTAACGTAATAGACCTAGGTCTAGCAATAACATTGGGCATAGATCTGTAGTCTAGCTTAAGTGTAACGTCAGAGTTCGACTAGGATCTAAGACGAAGAGACTTGACTTTATTGTCTAGTCCAGGGTCATGTGTCAGGGGCCAGGTCGGGCACTCCAACGTTCAATTCTAGGGTACATAGGTGTCTACCTTATTTTTACACAGAATGCCATTCAATCGACAAGACCTAGTCTAGGTCTAGCGATAGGTCCTAGATCTTATAGATCTAGACTAACCAGAAAGTAGAAGAACTTTATAACCTGGTGGTGGTATTAATCTCCTCCTATGGTCATGTGGCATGTGCAGTTACTGCTTTTTTCCATGGGGAAAACAGCAGACTCCTGGCCGTCTGCAGTTACTGCTTTTTTCCATGGGGAAACTACCCAGAATCAAGGGTGAGCCACCGCAGTAACTGCATTTTCCTAAATAACATTTAAAAAATAACGGAAACATAATTTTTTCCTAGGTATTGTTAGACAACTAGGTATGGTGCATAATCATACCACAAAATTATTTTTGAATGTTTCTGTGTTTTTAAAGAATCTGCAAAAAACACAAAATCGCATTTATCTCAGCTCAGCAGCTATGCAGTTACTGCTTTCTTCCGTGGGGGGGCAGACCTAAGACCAAGGCAGGGAGAAAACGTAATAAACCTATAAAACCTTGGATAACAAGAGGAATTTTGAATTCTATAAATAAAAGAAAGATTTTGTACAAAATAAGTCTTCATCAAGCCAGCCCTGAAAATGTTTCCAGTTATAAGACATATCGAAATAGATTAACAAGCATTATCAAACAGTCCAAACAAATGTATTTTTCTAAAAAGATAGATAATGCTCAAGGTAAAAGTTCAACTATATGGAAAATAATTAATGAATTCTTAATAGGAGTAAATCATCATCTGATTCTCAAGTATTTTATAAAGATGGCAATACCATAAGTAATCCGGTAGATATAAGTAATATGTTTAATGAATATTTTGTGCATATTGGTCCACAACAGGGCTCTAAAATCGATAAGAGTAATTGTGATTTCGCAGATTTTCTGCCACAACCAATAGATTCATCCTTATTCCTAAACCCAACTGATTTTATTGAAATATTAAGAATCGTTTGTGCTTTTAAAAATAGTTATTCTGTCAGTCATGATGAAATCAGCACTAATTTACTTAAGCAGATTATACAATTGTAGGTAGTATTTTGTCTCCCTTAGTCCATATTTTTAATCCATCTCTTTCTTCTGGTATTTTTCCAAGTTCCTGCAAAATTGCTAAAGTAATACCGATTTATAAAAAAGATGATCCCACGTGTGTAACTAATTACCGTCCCATTTCCATTCTCTCTAGTTTCTCCAAAATACTCGAGAGAATTGTATATAATAGGTTGTATGGATTTTTGTGTCAGAATGATTTCTTCAATCCTGATCAATTCGGTTTCCGAACCAATCATTCTACTGATCACGCGCTAATGCAGTTATTTGATAGAGTATCGAGTGCCTTGGCAGATCGCAAACATGTAATTGGTATATTTATGGATCTGAGCAAGGCATTCGATACTCTTGACCACAAAATATTATTATATAACCTACGACATTACGGGGTTCGGGGTATTGCACTTACATGGTTTGCAAACTATTTGTCATGTAGAAAACAATTTGTTTCCTTTGATTCAGTATCCTCCAATACATTACCTGTAACATGTGCAGTTCCCCAGGGTTCAATCTTAGGGCCGTTATTGTTTTTAATCTACATTAATGATATTTCAAACGCATCATCTATATTGCAGTATATATTATTTGCTGATGATACAAATGTGTTTTACTCACATACTGACCTAAACCAGGTAGTTGCTACTGTACTTTGAACAATGAATTACCGAAATTATCTACATGGTTTAAAAGTAATATACTGGCACTTAATTTAAGCAAAACTAATTTCATTCATTTTAAATGTAATAAAGCTGATCTCCCAGAATACGAATTGTTTATTGATGGTATATCTCTTGAAAGGAAAATATGTAATAAATTTCTCGGTGTGTAAATAAATGAAAACCTAAAATGGGATGATCATGTAAAACACATCATTTTGCCTATATCCCGAAACGTTGGCCTGCTAACTAAGCTTCAGTATTTTTTATCAACTCGTATATTGTTTACCCTGTATAATGCCTTAATCTTACCATATATATCGTATTGCAACATTATCTGGGCAACCCACAAATGTAACACAGACCGTATACTTCTTCTACAGAAAAAAGCAATTCGAGTGTGCAGTCGAGCACGCTCTCGAGATCACACCGACCCATTGTTTTTCCAGCTTAAATCCCTTAAGATAAATGACATAAATTTTCTCCAAAAAGCTGTATTTATGTTTTGTCTCAAGTCAAACCTCTTGCCTCCAATATTCAACAGAATATTTCGGTCAAATTCAGAGATTCACTCTTATCCAACTAGACAATCCACAAATTTACATTTATTTAACCCCAAAACCGCACTCGCGCATCATCTATCAGACACTCCGGCCCTGACACTTGGAATTCCCTTCCCATCGAAATTAAAAACATGACCACTATGTATTCATTTAAGAAGGCTGTAAAACTTCACCTCCTTAAGCAGTATTCCCCAGGATAACATTCTGATTCCTTTATTGTATGTACGTGGTACATGATGCATGTATGTGTGCATACATATATCGATGTATTTATCTATCCATATTATGAATATGAATATATATGTATGTATAGGATAGGTACATCATGTATATTATATGAGCATGTATATGTATGTGTACGATGTGCCTTACCATTACTGCGTACATAAAATAAGCATGATATATTTCATTCCATATCAGATAACAATATGTATAGGATACTTTGTATTCACACATTATCATTTTCATAGTGCATATTCGGTCATTACTCCGGCAAAGGCAACTGAACGTGTAAACTTTAATATCATTATCATATTGTATTTATCATCATTACTATTATTGTGAAGTAGTTGGAGTGGTACACATACACTCTGTAACTTTCCCTCTTCCCCCTACCCTTCCTTATTTCTCT
The DNA here is from genome assembly GCF_964275005.1 of Diadema setosum. Taxonomy (NCBI): domain Eukaryota; kingdom Metazoa; phylum Echinodermata; class Echinoidea; order Diadematoida; family Diadematidae; genus Diadema; species Diadema setosum. The sequence goes on along the minus strand of NC_092699.1, from coordinate 38,340,167 downwards.
CTTTCTCTATTCCCTATTCTATCCAGAGTAGGTAAGCATATAGTCTCCATACCGTCAAGCCTCGGCTTATTTTGGAGACCGTTCTGTTTAAGTTCCATAAGCTGTTTGTATTTGTCTTGTATAATTGTACTAAAAACTATGTGTCGATATACTGTTTGTCATAAATGACATGTACATAATCATACCTGATGTAACGGAATTAAGCAGAAATAAATCAAATCAAATCAAATCAAAGCAATTTTCTTTTTTTTTTTTCTTTTAAGTTTCCTAGGTGCCTTACTGTCTAAGATAATCTATAATTCCATGATAGCTTTTTGACACTGTTTTTGCGATGATTCTTTAAGCCTGTACTAGGGCTCTGATAGAAATCAGTGTGGTAGAAAATAAGGACATAAAATATTGACATGTATATGTACCCATCTGTGTGGTAGCCAATAAGCATCTTGGTATTCAGCATTCTAACTCACATTTGTGTTGCACAGCAGTGAGTTCATCATCAGCTGCAGTAGAACAAGCAGAAATATCATCCATGTTGTGGCTGTAAAGGGAAAAAAAGATATTTGCATATCACTGTTTGGATAGTTTTGACAAACAGTTTTAAGTTTTCTAAATGACTTTAGTCACAATCAGCATTATATATGACAAATCATGATTAAAATGATTACTAACTGTCTTCATTGTAGTCAGGCCTTCTAGATCTGGACTACAGAGCCTGATGTGTGCAATCACAGACTTTGGATGAAAGGAAAAACCAGCAGAAAGTCTGTGATGCAGACCCAGAGGGACCATCTCAGCTGCATGCACAATGACTAGTACAGTTCATTCCCATTACAACAAATACAATTGTAATGACATTTCGTTACAGCAAAGTAAAAATTCCGGTCATCAAATTATCATCGATTAAGTCTACCCAAACAGAATGAACATTTACAGAGTGTCTCTGCATCTATAGGCAAACGCTTCGAATTTTAGTGTGTTCAAATAGAAGTACCTGAATTTGCTCCCTTTGTCATACACCATTTCAAAGAAGGAACTTGCATCATTCTGAAGGGCTGTTATTCCAAAACACATAAATTCTGAGTATATACCTAGATGTTTGTTAATTTGAAAATGAAATGAGGCTCAGTTTTACAAAACATTTGTGGTGATATTCTGAAGGCTTGTTATTTCAAAAGTAAATGGATGTTGGTATTTTAAAGACACCAAATTCCAGCACACCATTCCAGATTGTTTTCTTTTATTTCACACTTACAGTGATATTATCTTACAAACTCACATACATGTGGAATATAATGCAGTGATCAATACAATTATTTTTTCAAGCAACAAATATTTTGATGTGCTACTCTCTAAGTTTATCCATTCTTTACTTTCAAAATTAATTTGGCAATCTGCAAGATGATTATGATGACCTTTCCATGCCTATTTAATTGCAAAAATACAGTGCTTGCCACACTGATCATGTTCGTGGATTTCTGGTTCTGGTGTGCACAAAGTGTGCATACCAAGACATCTTACATTTACAGTGGTCTAGGTGTCGTGTGCATACCAAGACATCTTATATTGACAGTGGTCTAGGTGTCGTGTGCATACCAAGACATCTTACATTTACAGTGGTCTAGGTGTCGTGTGCATACCAAGACATCTTACATTTACAGTGGTCTAGGTGTCGTGTGCATACCAAGACATCTTACATTTACAGTGGTCTAGGTGTCGTGTGCATACCAAGACATCTTACATTTACAGTGGTCTGGGTGTCGTGTGCATACCAAGACATCTTATATTGACAGTGGTCTAGGATGAACATCATACTTCCTACAGAATTCACCCATATGCCTTCTACTCTGTACAAAGTCTACCAGGACTGCTCTTTGTTCACTCCATATTTACAGTGCGTTCCTGTTATAACAAAGATGGTTAAAACATTTTTTTTCAACAAAGTACAAATTCAAATCCAAAAATTAAAGTAAGGCAAGTTTGACGTCTGGTTTTTATTTTAGTGCAGCAAACCAAAGACTGATCATGCAACATGTCCCATCTCCAGTTGCTGTTTATTTTCTGAAGTCTCCCCAAATTTTTCAGTTTCATCTTTACAAGTGTCATCTTTTCCATTCACAAGCAACTTGCTGTCACAAACTTTACCTTCAAATGTGACCCACCACAACAAAAGGATCCTAAAGTCACTGATCCTAAAGTCACTGAATGAAAGCTGGGCCGAGAAATCAAGTTTGATGTCAGATCATTAAAATCAGTTAAAACGATAGTATTTCTGTTTTTGGCATAATTTTGTAGTCTGATGTATTGTCTATCATCTGCTGAAATTTTGAAGCTAAATGATCAAAGGAAAGGCAAGAACTTAGCATTTTTCTAAGCCATAATTTTCCGACTTACAACAGAACTGACACATGTCCGTAGATTTGGATTTAGCGCTGCGAATAGACTCCACCCCTAGCAACGAGAAAGTGATCTTATCAGTCAGTGCCTGGCATCCTGGTTACTGATTGGTCGTGCTTAGCATGTTGGCGCTAAGCTTGAATGAGCATTGTGGAGGTTGCCAGGAGCATAATAGCATGGCAAGGAAAATTTCGAAAGCGTTTTGTCGAAACACTGATTTCCTAAACCACTCGTCATGTGCTAATAAAATCATCAATATCTCTGCAACCGAGTACTTTTAGGAGTCGTTTTATATATGAAATTAAAGTGGAAAAGTAAAGGTATGTCATGTCATTTTCAGAAAATTGCCCTCCCCGACTTTCTGATCCTTTTGTTGTAGCGGGTCACATATGTATGATCTCAAAACTGATGAACAATGTTTTGTCTGTATGCCATGTACTACAGGTTTGCTTTCATACAGCACATGTCATGAATTATTGTACTTAAAATTTATTCCTCTAAACAGCAAGGGCCTGGTTGCTTGAAATTGATATCAACATAAAGAGTCTGTGATCAAGTACTGTGAGTGAGAAACAGTGTAAAAAGAGATGATTTTTTTTTCTTTAAAAAAATAGTAAATCAGTTCAATGGAGGAGAAGGTCCCTGCAGGCATAGAACAATACACTGGGTTGACCTCGGGAATTTTAACAGAAACAAAACTAAAAAGTTTTGCTTCTCTTCAGTTGCAAAAGCTTACCCCTCTGTGGCTGCAGTGTGGACACATTCCTCCCTGTTGAGTCTCCGGAACTGTTTAATTTCTTCTAGATAGACATCAGACTGCTCCCCCACTGAAGGGTTAGTGTCAAGCAGACCAGCTATCCAGTCATAGCCAAGAAGAGGTTGGGTCTCGTTACCATAGCTACGCTCATGAAGGTCTCCCTGGAGATAGGATGTTGGCTTCATTTGACCATCAAGGTGAGAGCGAGGCAATTGTTGGATAGGAGAGTGGTGATGACCTTGGTTCAATCGTTCAAGGAAACTTACTCTCATTGGAGTCTATGAGTTAAGGATGAAAGGTCAAACATTTCACGTATCACTTCATGCAATGCATGAGGGGGAGCATGCAAATAATAATCCTTCGCTTCATGTAATTGTTAACACAATTCTTTTTATTCAAGCAATGTCCAAAAAAAAAAACATTCAAATTCAAACAATGTTTGTTTCTGTTATTAGCAAAGAACAATGCTATTCAACTTGTCCTCATCACTGATTCTTAGGTTGCTTAAAATCTAATTTATGTTTATCCTCAAAAATCAATTTACATCAATGAGCTCTTTACATGCTACAAAATACAAGCCTTGATGCGCCTAATGCACCTGTAATTATTTATTTAAAATTATTTCGGACACCATCCATCTCATTCTTTCAAAAGATAAGACAATGTACCTTCTTCGCTCTTCCTCCTGGAGTAAGTAGGATTGATCGAGGTTTTGGGGTGACGTCTCGTGCCTTGATGGCTGCTATGCGATTGTTGCCAGGTGACAAAAGCTGCTTCATATAGCTGCTGTTATCTGACTTGTCTTGGCCTTGTAGTCTTCTCTCTTTCAGTGAATCAGATACAAACGTGGCTTCACTGCTTTTAGCTTTTGTGTTTGATGGTGAAACAAATGTCACATTTTCCTTGGCTTCCCTCCTGTTTTTCATTTCTTCATACTTCCCTCCTTTGCCTGCGGAGGATTTTGTTCGAACCCTCCCTGAACTTCTTAATCTTTTTGACTCTGAACCATGTTGCAGCAAACTTGGGCCAAAACCAACATTCCGGGGTGTGTCAGCATCTGATTTGCGCTTCCCACTCAGTCCATGTCCTGCCCTTGTTCCTACACCACACTCTGCTGCCACTGCAGAGTAGTCCCTGGCATTTTCCTCACTGCCAAACTGAGGTCTCTTATGATACAGATGGTCCAACGGGGACTGGGTGAAGAAACGATCTCTCACTGGTGTGCTGCTCCACTGAGAATTCTTGGTGTCACCATGACTAAATGGAGAATATAACCATAAACATAAAACATCATTTCATTGGTATACACACTAGTTAGACATCTAGTTCAAGGATACTCACTACATGTATGTGTATTGTTTCACAAAATATTCTTCTCATTTGCATAAATACTGTTTACACATCGTCTCAACCGTTCAGTTGCTATCATCGAGTCACTTGATATTGCTGCCAGCAAGGGTGGCATCTAGATGATCATTAGATTCAAACTCTAAATAATGTACAGCTCCCAATTGTTCCTAACAGACTATGCATTTTTATCATAGACACACACACACAAAAAAAAAAAAAAAAATTGCTTACCAATGTGCACAATTTGAATACATTGTATGCTTAATGCCCCAGTCACATAGACATCCCGGATCACCCCGGACCACCCCGGATCTGATCCGGGGAGAGATCCGTGTTGACGCCGGGAGGCCAACACGGTAACTTTTGGAGGTCAAAAACATCCGGCGTCATCCGGGGATTGCCGTGTTGGCAGAGGAATCCGGGGTGGTCCGTGTGGCTGCCGTGTAGCTGCCGTGTTGATCCGTGTAGATGCCGTGTTTGTCCGTGTAGACACCGCGCTCTTCCGGCCTTATTCGTGTAGCTGCCGTGTTGATACCGTGTGTACAGTCATACCAAAATCCCGGATCTCCCCGGATATCCCCGGACGTCCGCGGATCACCGTGTAGATCCTTGAGCATCCGTGTTTATATGTGACTGGGGCATAACTTTTGCTCGATCAGCACTTAATGTCACTGTATTTCATCATCTGTTATAATTTTTTTTTGTAGTATGGTGTTAACACTGCTCATACAGCTAATGGAGTAGCTACTATTTGAGAGCTGATAATTTTATCAAGCTCATATCCTATCAAAGATTACTTACCTGTCTTTTAAGCCATGTCCCTCCCGAGTTTCCCTTGGGAGCTTGTCACGAAGGTAAGCCTTGAGACAGTCCTGTCTCTTTTGTAGCTGATTCTTGAGTCGGTTGCACTCTAATCGCAGTTTAGAAATATCATCCATCATACAACGCTGCTCTGCAGTAATGGTTACCTGTAAATCTGAATTCAAAGGGACAATAATTTTACAACAAAGTTTTTGCAAGATAGAGAAAAATTAATCATGATTTTTTAGATTAATAATTATATAGCCAAATATATTTCATTTAAATAAGTTCTGAAATGGCTAAAAAAAATAAGTCATCCTCACAAAAAGAAGACCCCATAATGTAGGTAACCAGTGTGCTGGGCATTGTTTTGTTTTGTTTTTTCCTTTTTTCTCTTTCTTTTTTTTATGTCCTACAGTGCACTCCCATTCTTAAGAAAACACTCAAAGAAAGTCAAAGAACACTCAAACACATCCATCTTCATGAATACTGGCAATAGTGTAGGACAGGGTCTGTACTAATAGGTAAAAGTTTGAAGAGTTCTAGCATCTCATCTGATTAACTCTATACACAGCTTTTTATACCTTCAGCGCTTCAGCAACATGTTTGGGACAGGTCAGTGCATTGTCAACCATTGTCTCTGACAATGTACATGTTAATACTTACAATTCAAATCCATTCAAAAGTTTGAATTTTAGTTCTGTGATCGCTGGGTATGAAAACTAAATTTACAATACTTTTAGCTTGTGATATCATATGTGTAGGATGAATTAAAGAAAATATAAAGAAAATTTAACATATTTTTACTTTTCTAGCATAATAAAAGAGCACATGACTTGCCTCTTTCAGAAGGCAGGGGGGAGTAACATTACCGATTACCGGCCAAATCGTGATATCGGCCCACCGGTCACGTCCCCTCTCTCTCGTTCTGCATGTGCGCCTCTACTATAAATGTGCAAAAACTATGGAGCCACGGAGGTTGAAAGAAGTCCCCGGCTATAACGAAACGAATGGCGGTGAATGGAGTGGGGACCTATTTCGCGATAATGCCACATTGCCCTTAAAACATACAGTTTGTCAGTTACAAATTGAGGGAATGTAACGTTAGAGTCTCCTAATCCACTAACTTCGCGTTACACCTTTTTTTTTTTTCTTCTTTTTTTTTTGAATTTTGAGGAATCCTCTTTATATTTTCCTTGGCAAGTTTTAGTTATCTTATATGGCACTGTACATGCATCACACAAGACCCGCCAAGCAAAAATACACCAGATGGTTGAGAAAGAAGAAGGGCCCCGGAGGGGTAGCAAATTAATTACTCGGCAAAATCATGAAATAGGCCCCACCACAGTCAGTGCGCATGCCCAGTGCGTTAGCAAGCAAGGTTAGGTTTAGGGTTAGGGTTTTAGTGATGATAGTGTGTGTGTTTGTGTGTTTGTTCGTATTGCAGATGGAATTGTACACGAATCCACAGTAACACCTACTCACTAATTAAAGTTGTAGAGAGAGAAATGAGACATCAGGCACTCCGAGCATACATTGTAGGTAGGATGGTTTTATTGGAGGCTCTGCACTGAGGCGAGTTGTTGAGCAAGTAACTCATGATGAAATTGTAACACAAACATATTAAAGCCATAGAATAATTCTAGTGGAATCCCTCAAGAAGCGCAGCAACCACACCCCAGAGACCAAAAAAATTGACACCAAATTTATTGCCCCACCCCCCCCCCCCCCTCGAGTCAATTTAAAATTTATTTTATCGGCTAGTGACATATGACCACAAGAGGGAGCAGTTTTTTTTTTTTTTTTTAACTTTGTGGTATGGTCTCAGAACCCTCACTTCTCCACAGGTAAGGACCTTTTAAAAAGGAGAGTTTCTAATTTTTACCATAAACCAGAATTATACAGTGGCTTTGACATACATGGATGTATTCTAAGTGCACACACACACACACACACACACACACTACCTATGGAATTTTAAAGCAAAACATAATTTTGGCATTTAGACTATCTTACTCAAATGGAAAGCGATGAGATGAAGTCATGTATCTAGAATTTAAAAGGAGCAGCATCAATGAGACTGAGAATATCGATGAAGCAAATACTTCCGAGTCAACACTTTAAATCTGGAAAAAGTGGTACTATCTTTAACATCTGAAGGTAACATGTTCGATTCTTTTATGCAAGACACATAAAAAAAATTGCCCTAAAAAGAATTTAGGGCAATACTGGTAGTTACATGAGGTAGATGCAGAAGGTTTTTCTGACGTGTATTATGGGAATGAACAACTGAGTTTTTGACAAACAAATCCAAAATTAAGGAGGGAGAACTGGACATGTGAAGCTTGTACATGAATGCCAATGAGTTAAAAGACACTAACCCGTTTAGAGGTAAACAACAGCTGTAAGAACTGCGGGGCACTTGGCCTAGTAAAGTGTGAGCTTGTTATTAGCCTGATAGCTCTTTTTTGTACAATAAACAATTTATGAAGATGGCTGTTATAAGTATTACCCCAAGCAACATTACAATACATCAAGTGAGGCATTAAGATGCTATTATACAGTGTAGTCAAGACACTTTTAGGAACAATAAATTTTAGCTTATGCATCACACCAACACCCCAAGAAGCTTTGGAACATACATTTAGAATGCGTTGCTTCCATGACAGAAATTCATTGATAGTAATACCAAGGAATAATACATTTTCGCTTGTAGCTACCTGATGTCCACCAGTAGGGAGCTTTAGATTTTAACGCGCGGACGTTTGAGCTGACGCTTGCGCTTGGCGTTCTCCTCTCCCTGCGTCGTGTGGAAAAGTAGCTTTAGATTACGCTGGGACGCAACGTATAAAAAATAAAATCGCGTCCCCATATGATCAGTGCATGAAGAAGCGCTCTACGTTGCAAACTGTGCGGACGTAAAAATAGCCCAGTACGTGTAGTGAAAAACTCAGGCGACGCAATCTAAAAATAGATTGACTTTACGCGCGCTACTGCGCACGCTCAGAACATGTTTTTTTCCTTTGAACGTCCGCACGTCTAAAATCTAAAGCTCCCTATTAATGACACAAGGGGTGTTGAAAGGTATCCTCTTATTCCTTGTTCGGAAAATAACACATTGTGTCGTCTGAAGATTAAGTGACAATTTATTACAACAAAACCAACGATAGAGTTTATTAAGTTCATCATTTGCTGAAGATATTAAACTGCACACATCCTTGTGGGAGGACAGAAGACTTGTATCATCAGCAAACAGTGAGTAAGTAAACAATGATGTAGCACTGATGATATCATTGATATAGATAAGAAATAATAGTGGGCCTAACAGTAACACTGAGCCTTGAGGCACTCCACAATCAATGTGGGTGGAAGGCGATTTGGTCCCATTGACAAACTGCATTCGGTTTTGCAGATGGCTTTTGAACCAGTCTAAAGGAACTCCACGAATACCATAAAATTTAAGTTTGCTTATAAGAATGTGGTGGTCAATGGTGTCAAATGCCTTGGACAAATCTAAGAAAATGCCCAGACAAAATTTCCCTTCAACAAGTGCATGAGCAATAATGTTAGTTAAATGCAATACACCCATACTGGTAGAGGAATTTTTGCGAAAACCAAATTGCTCGGGGATCAAAATGCCTTCTACAGATAAATAATTATTTACTCTTGAGCATACAATCTTTTCTAACAATTTAGAAAATACAGGCAGCAAGGCAATGGGTCTGTAGTTTTCAATGTTTCTGTTAGTGTTATCACTTTTCTTATACACAGGAACTACTTTGGCAATTTTCATCTTGTCTGGAACTATTCCTTGCGACAGAGAGTTATTAAATATGTCACACAATGGGACAGCAATGCTATGAATACACTCTTTGACAACCCTAGGAGGTACAGTTGTATATCATCAGAGCCTGATGACTTAGAGGATTTTAGTGACAAAGCTAGCGTTATTATTTCAGATGCACTAGTGGGCTTCAAAAATAAGGATTTGCTGTTTTTTGCAGGTTTCAAATAATCCTGAAAAGTATTGGATATACTTGGGATCTTTTCACTTATCTTAGCAGCAATTCCTGCAAAATACTGATTGAAATGTTCAGCCTTTTGCGTATTTGTACTTAATGAAATATCACCATTATACATTTCTGAGGAAAGGTTGTGACATTTCCCCTTTCCGATCAATTTGTTTATATGGAACCATGTTTTTTTTTTATATCCCCTTTTATATCATGGAATAGATTTCTAAAATATTTTTGCTTTGAAAAGTGCACAACATTTGTCAATTCATTCTTATAATCAACATAATTCTTCTTATTTATCCAGGTTGGATGTTTTCAATCTTACATCTCTTCTTGGCACATGATTCAACAACAGGAAAGCATTTGTCATACAAATCACCAAATACATTAATAAAATAATTATTAATCGTATGAATCATTTGCACTAACGATAGTTAACCTATATTATAGGTCATGCCAGTCAACTTCTAAAAGCTTTTGTTTTGTTTGAAAATAGATATCTGATATGTTCTCAGTACTGACTGCGCGCTTAGCTTTTATACTTCTTTCACCATTCTTTATTATTATTATTACTATTATTATTATTATTATTATCTCAACTGAGCTATTCGCGCGTTGTTATTTCCGCAAGTGGCAAAATCGTGAAATAGGCCCCACCGCAGTGCGCGTGCACCCGTGCGTTAGCAAGCAAGGTTAGGTTAGGGTTAGGGTTTAGGGTTAGGTAGGGTTGTATTTATGGTTAAATTGGCCATTAAATTAGTCAAGGGACATTAGGGAGTCCTTCCAAGAATAAAAAGTAGAAGACCAAAGAAAAAAACGGGAGAAAGGGAGGACGAACGATGCTATGCTGTGGAAATAGGCCCCACCGCCGTATGCATCTCGCGTAAACGCCGTTTGGTGGGGCCGCATTCACGAGTATTATACTGTGGAAGAAAGCCCCACCGCCGTGCTTGCTACCGATGAACGCCACACGGTGGGGCTGAATTCACGAGTATAAACAGGCGAGCCGCCGTAGTATTTGTACGCACACGCAGTGGTGGGGCCTATTTCACGAGTATGCCCGTGAATGCGGCCCCACCAAACGGCGTTTACGCGAGATGCATACGGCGGTGGGGCCTATTTCCACAGCATAGCATCGTTCGTCCTCCCTTTCTCCCGTTTTTTTCTTTGGTCTTCTACTTTTTATTCTTGGAAGGACTCCCTAATGTCCCTTGACTAATTTAATGGCCAATTTAACCATAAATACAACCCTACCTAACCCTAAACCCTAACCCTAACCTAACCTTGCTTGCTAACGCACGGGTGCACGCGCACTGCGGTGGGGCCTATTTCACGATTTTGCCCTTACCTACTCCTCGAGCCTTGCCACTTCGTCGTGCTCTTTCTTAGTCTTTACCATAGAGCTCTATTATACGTACAGCTCTATGGTCTTTACTCACTCGCGTTTGTTCGTTTGTATTAGATTGCGTGTATATATGCAAAATAAAAGGGCCGCACAATTGCAATGTTGTGATTGGTCAGCTGAGCGGAGCATGATAACAACTTGTTGCATACGGTCGACTTGCGAGTGAAAATGGCTACTACTGTAGTACGTATATAACATTGTCTGTCACAATTTTGACAGGTATTTATCTACTCATTATGAAAATGGAATACAAATTATTGACTTAAATTAGGGGGGTATATTATTCCGTGACAGTGAATAGATTCTGTGAGTGTATGATGTATCAGTTATGAATCGAAGAGACTTCAACAATAAAAGCTACTAATAGTATTCTTTCGTTTAGCTTTCTACGAGCTGATACAGGGATTATCCTTTCAAGGTTTCAAGGTTTCTAGAAAGAGATATCTGTATATCATATCGTTCTGTAGAACAATAGCTCACAATTATTACGCAACTTAGAGGAAGAGTTGGTACAAAAGGTCATTTTGTGTGTGTGTGTGTGTGTGTGTGTGTGTGTGTGTGTGTGTGTGTGTGTTTGTGTGTGTGCGATTTTTTTCTTGATCAAAACAAGAGTTGAAACATCACAGCATGACTGGCAATAAGAATGAATAATGGAAACAGAAAAAGAAGGCAAGACAGTTTCCAAAAACAGTTAAAGTCAGGTAAAATTGTATAATAAAATATGCAGAAATGTTGAACAACTATAGGCCTTGGGAGTGTAGTCCTAATGTACATTATTTGAGAAACAGCTTCATGAAGTCCCACATATACATGCATTTACACCTATGGCATTGGCATTCAAAAAACAAAAAACAAAAATCTTCATGTGCACTTATCGCGGAGTGAACACGTTCGGATTCCCAGTTATTGTGCTAAAAAAAAAAAAAAAAAAAAAGAGTGAAAATATTCACTCTAAAATGAGTGAATACAAAACAAAAAAAAAGAGTGAATTTAAAGTGAAGTTGGGGTGAATTTTGAGTGAAAATGTTCATTTTCACTCGTTTTAGAGTTACCTCAGGGATCACTCCAAAATCTTCGAGTGATCCTTGAGGTCATTCCAAAATGAGTGAAAATAAACATTTTCACTCAAAATTCACTCCAATTTCACTCTAAAATCATTATTTTCTGTATTCACTCCTTTATTCACTCCTTTATGAGTGAATATTTTCACTCGATATTTTTTTAGAGAGAGGACTTGTGACTTAGCTGACGGAGAGGATATTACAATTAATGTTCTCACCTAGATCATAAGATTACTAAGTAGTCAGAAATTATATTTTTGTTCTGTAGACATTTTACAGAATTGTAGCAGAACGACTGGAAGAATCACATTTTCCGTCAGATTAAAAAAAAAATAAATCTCACAATCAATGAATGTGAATAACAAGAAAAAGAATGAAGTAAAAGATATAACATGGCTGCAGTTAGGAGAACTGATTTACAAGGGAATCAATAGTCAATAGTCAATATAGAGTCAGTAGATCTGTACTTCATGGCCGCCACCACGTTTCCAAAAGTGGGGGCCCACTTCTAGGTTTCATCAGCAGAAAAGCAGAAAAAATAAATAAATAATTAAAAATGATATAAGATAAAAATGCCTTCAGCTCAACTTTGGGTGTCACTTAAAAAAAAAAAATAAGAAAAGAAAAGTGGGGGTGTCAAAATGGTGCCACCCTATATATTCCTAGATACGGGTTCAAAAAAAAAAAAGTGGGGGCCAGAACCCCCCCCCCCCCGTAACCCTGGTTCTGCCGGCCCTGTACTTATACTTCAGTACCCTATATCTGCAAACATGGTGAATTTTTACAGCGGAAGTCGATTTTAACAACATAAATCAAATATGTAATAAATAAAATTTTTAGATCTTTCAAAAAACAAATAATTTTCAAAATTCTGTTGTTCGGTTTACATGTGTTGGAAGCAAGATATCCACGCCCGATGTGCTTTATAGATGCTAGTAACTTTCAACCTTATTTCCTATCATAGTGTGTTGTACTTGGATCGCATGAAAAATCAATAAATGAAAAGTTGTATTGAATTGTCACGTCACCTCCTCTCTCCATCATTAATAGGTGCACGCACCGAGTTGAGTGCCAAACTCAACGAAATCTAGCTCTTAAACATAAAAAGAAACAAGTCGGAGGACAAGAATACACCCATGAATTATATCCAAACGGACATCATAAGAATTTAGAGCCTTCCCATCTGAGCGGAGGAGAGGAGGGGAAGGGAAGGGCCATAGGGCAGGGGTGCTATGACCCCCCCCCCCCCCCCCCCTCCCACTTCTCCTTAAAAACGAATACAGTATAGGTACAATAATTACAGTTGTCTATATTCCTATTCACTCCGGGACAGGAATGGCCACGCCCAACAGATGACACCAGCACCTAGCTGACCTGACCCTCTGTGATCCTTTGTGAAACACCCTCCTGCAGTCCCTCCTGGGGGTACCTATAGCTGTACTGGGGGTACCTAGCTGTACTGTAACAGCAGGTGCCACGGTCCAGGGATCACCTCCTCCCTGCACGGCCATAGTCATAGCAAAGCTAGCTACACGGAGGTAGGGACCTGTGTCTTCATCGTACACGTATTCAATGTATTACATGTGTCATTGTGTATCATACCGCGTGCTTGCTACTAGGTATCTTCAAACTACACAACGGACACGGTTTCCTATCCTGTGGGCGAATATTGAGGCAGGCAAACTGAGGAAGATTGCCCTCCCGTTACCGGCTGTCTAATGTTTTTGTTATTGCCAGAATTTTGCTTTTACCTGGTCTGAAAAGGGTAACCCCCGACCCCTTGCTTGGAATCGCTCGCGCTACACGGTACAACCGGTAGGCCTACTGCGTACAGTTACGTGCCCTGGACCCTTGTATGGAATTTGTGTAATTAACTCGGCCTAGTTGCTTGGCAAAACTGCGGGAGGACATTTTAGTTCATATTGTATCATTCTCAAGTATTCTGGTGATCCAATGCGACGAGTAAAGGCAGCCAGTGGGGAGGAGAAAGCTCCTGCTTCCGAGAAATCTAACCAAGGTCAAGGAGTAGGGACAGTTGCTGTTGAGGAGGAAAAGAACATGCATTACGCCAGCGCGTCAAAAGCTCGGGAGCGGGAGCGGGATCGCGTCCGAGCGGGAGCGGGACCCTGGAGCAGGGGGCGACGTGGTGTGTTCGGGCCGTGCCTGTCATCCAAAGTGTCGAAATTACTGGTTGTCGTTGCCCTAGCTTTTGCTTTGTACTGTTTTCTGAAGAGTAGAGGGTATTTAGACCAGATGAACAATGAACATAAGTCATCTAGAATATCTGACGTTCATAAAGTTTGGAGAAATAGCGGTAATTCTCAAATCAATCAAGATGATGTGAAGAAGAATGGGTTTGAAGCTAATCTTCCCAACAAAGATGCTGTACCTGTGGCAGCAGAGGTTAAGGGAGAAATACCCAGTGAAGATGCTGACGATGAACCATGGAATTCAGAGGCTGATGATGTCAACAGACCGGATGACAGAAATACTGATAACGGAGAGCCTGCAAGAAACCAGGACATCTTCAAATACCACATTCTTCATACACTAACCAACACTCATAAGATGCCACATCTCAAAACACGTTTTGAAGTTTGCATGAAGTCCATACTGAAGACTTCTTCTGTGGATCTTTTGTTCTTTTTTGTAGTCGACCAGCAGAGCAAGTCATACCTTGAGTCAGCTCTACAAGAAATCACCAATCTTAACATTGCCAAATCAAAATTTCAGGTAGGTTGCATGATGTACACATATACATTGTAGACTTTTCAATGCATTTGTATGTACAATGTATGCCTATCTATATACATGTATTTCTATCTGTTTGATAAATTGTTTATAATATTCTGATCAAAGTTTAAAGCCTTGTATTAAACTTGTAATCAGCACAGAAAACTGGCATTCATGGAGAATGTACAAAATTCTAACTAGTCTCATTGTAGGAGTTAAAGCATTGTTTGTTGTACTTCCAGCTGCAGTTTACCTTTACCTTGATTTACCTTGATGTTGGCCATAAAAGTGGACTTATTTGCCCCTCTGCATCCTCTTGGGTCTTGCTGCAAATGTTATAGTAATTTGCACAGATGTTATTTACTGTTTGCATGCGTACAAACCAACAGGAGCATCATGGGAATTTAGTATCTGGGTCATAAGTTTAAATGAGAAAGAGCATGTTGTTTCAGGATTATTTATACAGTTGAACCTCTCGCATCCGGACAAGTCGGGACCGGGGCTCATCCGGATAAGGGATTTGGCCGGATACGGGAGACTCAATGCTTTATACATGTACATATACATACACATGTACTGATGTAGCTCATTGTATTACCACATGTAGTAATGTGTATGTATACTGCAACCTTTTCATTGTTACATTTGGGGATGTTTCAGGATGTTGAAATGTCTGAAGGTAAGCAATTTGGAAGGAAATTTGATGCAATGTATGTTAATCATATTGGAAGTAATATGTAATTCATGTGTGTTTGGGTAGGAGTTCTCAAGGAGTTGGGAATTTCCCTTTCTTCCCGTAATTATTTAAAAAAATCACGGCGAGATTGCGTCCGGATAATAGAGAGATCCGGATAAAGGGAGGCCGGATAATAGAGGTTCAACTGTATGAGAAACTCATGATTATAGTTTCTTTATCTGTTTTTAACATGTTCAAATGAAAAAACACTCTGTTCCCTCTTGAGAGTAAGAGATGTACCGTTTAGATCAAGGGACTTTGTAAACAAAATGGGCAATTCCATGGGAATGTGGACATGGCACTAAAATTTCAAGTTTATTATATTGCAAAAGAATTACTCATTATGTATTACCCATATATTGAAGTTGAAGAAACTCAAAGAATTATATCAATCGGTCAAATATTTCCTGAGAAACAGCTACAAATGTTCAAGACAATTTTTCAGTCATCCAAATTGCTAAAATGCATGCTTAACTTGATATACATTTTTTTAAAAGAAAAATCCTGCTAGCACTTCAGTTAAATCATTTTAAAGAAGCAAATTGGTTCTACTTCAGTCTCCCATGAGAAAATTTCTATGCCACCTTCAAAAAATTTTTATCACCACCTGAAAGTTCAGCCCTTGAGCCATGTAACGCGAGTTACCGAAACAAAAAATATTTTTCATTCTGAAGGAAGCAGTGGAGGTAATTTGTTGGGAATCATAATTTTCTAAATTCATCACACCCTGATACTGTACACAGGATGTTGACTTGAATAAACACTGTCATCACATTAAAAAATGTCAATGAAAAGTGTAACGCGAGTTACCATGTAACGCGAGTTACCGGTATGTAACGCGAGTTACCGACTATAATCACAAGTTTCCACCAACGTAAGCAAATTTTAACACTTAATTGAGCTATATCATGGTGAAAACAATCAAATCTAGTGTTATACATACTATGCTGGACTGAAACAAAGGAGAGTAGCCTAATAAACTGTGATTG